>NC_133336.1:67503935-67803935 GCF_042186555.1 Aquarana catesbeiana | reverse complement strand
AACAGCCGTATTTATACTGAGTATACATTACAAATAGGTGGACTCTATTTACGAAGGTGATTCTGAAGGCAATTGGTTCCACTAGATTTTAGTTGGGGGTGTCCGAGCAAAGGGTGCTGAAAAAAATGCACGCCACACTTTTCAAATATTTATTTGTAAAAAAAAATGTAAAACAATTTTTATCATTTTCCTATCCCTGCCCAATTTTGTGAAACTTTTTGTGTTGGTCTATCACATAAAATTCCAATAAAAATAAATTTGTTTTTGGTTGTAACATGACAAAATGAGAGAGAGAGACTCTATGGAAATGGAGCAAAAATGGACACATAATCTGCATGTCTGTGAACTACAGAGTGTAGATTTGAAAAGGAGATAACTGCTCTGGCAACTTTCTTCAGATCTTGCTAGTTCCGCATGGGACTCTGTAGTTTGGAGATCCCTAAGAGTTTTGGGTGGGATGGGATCTCCAACCCTGTGTCCGGGTGTTGTGGACAGACAGCATATAGCGAGGGGCTGGTGAGAACAGTAGGGAAAGGAAGGTGGAGTATGAGCAGCTTGCTACTGCTGGTGCTGTGTGAAGACAGACCTGTGTCTGGAAAGTGGTCTGCCCTGTGGGAGACTGCAGCCCGTGTAAGGGGGGTTCTTTGCCCAGGAACTGGGAAAGGCTGGCCAGCCTTGAGAGTTGGGAAGACTACGGAGGCTAGTGAGTCCTGGGGGCTGGAAAGAATCAACTCTGTTGGGAGCAAGCCGAGGAACTGCTGACGAGAGCCAGGTGGCTCGGTATGTTTTCCTTATTTTGAGTGCTAAATGAAGTTAAACCCCTGCGTGGGAATCCTGAATGGACCTTTTTGCTTTTGTTTTTTCATATATAATATATATATAAAATATATTTTACAGTATCTCACAAAAGTGAGTACACCCCTCACATTTTTGTAAGTGTTTTATTATATCTTTTCATGTGACAACACTGAAGAAATGGCACTTTGCTACAATGTAAAGTAGTGAGTGCACAGCTTGTATAACAGTGTAAATTTGCTTACCCCTCAAAATAACTCAACACACAGCCATTAATGTCTAAACTGCTGGCAACAAAAGTGCGTACACTCCTAAGTGAAAATGTCCAAATTGGGCCCAAATGTCAAAATTTTGTGTGGCCACCATTATTTTCCAGCACTGCCTTAATCCTTTCATGACTAAGCCTATTTTTGAAATTTGGTGTTTACAAGTTAAAATCCGTATTGTTTGCTAGAAAATTAATTAGAGTACCCAAACATTATATATATATTTTTTTATCAGAGAATCTAGAGAATAAAATGGCGATTGTTGCAATATTTTTTATCACACGGTATTTGTGCAAGCGGTGTTTTAAACGCAAATTTTTGGAAAAGGGACACTTTCATGAATTTTAAATAATCCAAACAGTAAAGTTACCCCAACATGTCACCCTTTATAATTGCACGCACTCGTGGAATGGCGACAAACTACGGTACCTATGAATTTCCATAGGCGACGCTTTAAAAATTTTTTACGGTTACCAGGTTTGAGTTACAGAGGAGGTCTAGGGCTAGAATTATTGCTCTCGCTCTGACGATCGCGGCGATACCTCACATGTGTGATTTTAACACCGTTTTCATATGCGTACGCGACTTCCGTATGCGTTTTCTTCGCTGCGCGAGCTCGCGGGGACAGGGGCACTTTAAAAAAAAATTTTTTTTTTTATTTTATTTATTTTTTTACTTTATTAATTGTGTTTTAATAAATTTTTTTTACTTTTATTGCTGTCACAAGGAATGTAAACATCCCTTGTGACAGTAATATGTGGTGACAGGTACTCTTTATGGAGGGATGGGGGGTCTAAAAGACCCCCCATCCCTCCTTTACACTTCAAAGTATTCAGATCGCCGAAAACGGCGATTCTGAATACTGTGTACTTTTTTAAATTTGGCGCCATTGGCAGCCGAGTAAACGGGAAGTGACGTCATGACGTCGCTTCCGCGTTTACAACGAGGAGGCTGGAACGAAGCCGCCCACGGCTTCGTTCCAGCCCGCCCCCAGCCGCCGAAGGTACCCGATTGGTAACAGCGGCGGGAGGAGGGGGATGTCCCCTCCCGCTCCTCCGGTATAAAAACCGAGCGGCTTTTAGCCGCATCGGTTGTTATACTCGGGTAGCCGATCGCCCGCTGGAAACAACGGTACCGGGATGATGCCTGCAGCTGCGGGCATCATCCCGGTATAACCCCGGAAAGCCGAGTACGCATATCTGCGTACGGTCGGCGGGAAGGGGTTAACCCACTTGGGCATGGAGTTCACCAGAGCTTCACAGGTTGCCACTGGAGTCCTCTTCCACTCCTCCATGACGACATCATGGAGCTGGTGGATGTTGGAGACCTTGCGCTCCTCCGCCTTCCATTTGAGGATGCCCCACCAATGCTCAACAGGGTTTAGTTCTGGAGACATGCTTGGCCAGGCAGTGGGCATCTTGGAGGTGTGTTGGAATACTGTTCTGCGGCCCAGTCTCCGAAGGGAAGAGATAATGCTCTGCTTCAGTATGTCACAGTACAAGTTGGCATTCATGTTTCCCTCAATTAACTGTAGCTCCCCAGTGCCGGCAGCACTCATGCAGCCCCAGACCATGACACTCCCACCACCATGCTTGACTGTAGGGAAGACAAACTTGTCTTTGTACTTCTCACCTGGTTGCTGCCACACACTCTTGACACCATCTGAAACAAATAAGTTTATCTTGGTCTCATCAGACCACAGGACATGGTTCCAGTAATCCATGTCCTTAATCTGCTTCTCTTTAGCAAACTGTTTGCGGGCTTTCTTGTGCATCATCTTTAGAAGAGGCTTCCTTCTGGGATGACAGCCACGCAGAACAATTTGATATGATGCTGAGCATATGCACTCAACTTCTTTGGTGGACCATGGCGAGGCCTGTTCTGAGTGGAGCCTGTCCTTTTAAACTGCTGTATGGTTTTGGCCACCTTGCTGCAGCTCAGTTTCACGGTCTTGGCAATCTTCTTATAGCCTGGGCCATCTTTATGTGGAGCAACAATTCTTTTTTTTTTCAGATCCTCAGAGTTCTTTGCCATGAGGTGTTGAACTTCCAGCGACCAGTATGAGAGAGTGAGAGCGATAACGCCAAATGTAATACACCTGCTCCTCAGTCACACCCGAGACCCTGTAACACTAATGCCCCTTTCACACTGGGGCGGTGGGGGCGTCGGCGGTACAACAGCGCTATTTTTAGCGCTGCTGTACCGTCGTTCTTGCAGCGGTATTCGGCCGCTAGTGGTGCGGTTTTAACCCCCGCTGGCGGCCGAAAAAGGGTTAAAATCCCTCGTACAGCGGTATAGCCGCGCTGTCCCATTGATTTCAATGGGCAGGAGCGGTTAATACACTGCTCCTTCACCGCTCCAAAAAGCGGTTTGCAGGACTTTTTTCACCGTCCTGCCTGCGCACCGCTTCAGTGTGAAAGCCCTCGGGCTTTCACACTGAACAAACAGCGGAGGCTGTTTAGGGGCGGTTTGCAGGCGGTATTTTTAGCGCAATACCGCCTGCAAACCGCCCCAGTGTGAAAGGGGTCTAAGGAGTCGCATGACACCAGGGAGGGAAAATGGCTATATGGGCCCAATTTAGACATTTTGACTTAGGGGTGTACTCACTTTTGTTGCCAGCGGTTTAGACATTAATGGCTGTGTGTTGAGTTATTTTGAGGGGACAGCAAATTTACACTGTTATACAAGCTGTATACTCACTACTTTACATTGTAAAGTGTAATTTCTTCATTGTTGTCAAATGAAGATATAATAAGATATTTACAAAAATGTGAGGGATGTACTCACTTTTGTGAGATACTGTATATATGTGTGTATAATAAATATATATATATAATCATAAAGTATTCAGACCCCATTAAATTTTTCACTCTTTCTTATATTGCAGCCATTTGCTAAAATCATTTAAGTTCATTTTTTTCCCCTCATTAATGTACACACAGCACCCCATATTGACAGAAAAACACTGAAATATCACCTGGTCCTAAGTATTCAGACCCTTTGCTGTGACACTGATATATTTAACTCAGGTGCTGTCCATGTCTTCTGATCATCCTTGAGATGGTTCTACACCTTCATTTGAGTCCAGCTGTGTTTGATTATCCGCTTCCCGACCACCTCACGCAGATATACTGCGGCAGAAGGGCACGTACAGGCAGATTAACGTACCTGTACATTGCCCTTTAAGAGGCAGCTTGCCCGCGCGCCGGGAGCTCCGTGACCACGGGTCTCGCGGACCCGATGTCCGCGGGGATACCCGCGATCGTCTCACGGTAAGGAAGAATGTAAACGTGCATCTCCCCGTTCTGCTTAGTGACACTGTCGCTGATCTCTGCTCCCTGTGATCAGGTGCTGGGATCAGTGTAGTGTCACACACAGCCCCTCCCCCCAGAGTTAGAAACACTCACTAGGACACCTAACCTCTACAGCGCCACCTAGTGATTAACCCCTTCACTGTCAGTGAGATTTTTACAGTAATCAATGCAATTAGCATTGATCGCTGTATTAATGCCAGTGGTCCCAAAAATGTGTCAAAATTGTCTGATGTGTCCGCCATAATGTCGCAGTCACAATAAAAATCGCTGATCGCCGCCATTACAAATAAAAAAAAAAAAATTATCAATAAAAATGCCATAAAACTATCCCCTATTTTGTAGACGCTATAACTTTTGCGCAAACCAATCAATAAACACTTATTGCGATTTTTTTTTTTTTTTTTTTTTTCCAAAAATATGTAGAAGAATACGTATCGGCCTAAACTGAGGGGAAAAAAAAGTGTTTTTTTTTTTAAATATACACCCACGGTGTGGTCCAACTGCAGCGCAACATTGTGAAGCCGGGCCTAACACTTGATTAGTGAATGGACATTCCTGAATGAAAACCACTTTCGCTGTTAGAAATGTATTTGTTCAAAAAAAAAAATTCATCTAGCTGCTTTAACTTTTATCACTGTGGTCCGAAAAATTAATATTGATTTGACCCCACTAACGATTAGGAAATTCAATGTCCCTTCTTAAAACCCAGCTTTAGTGAAAGACTAGTACGTTGCTGGTATTTTGAGAAATGCTTTATTGGTTTCCATTTTGTTCTTTGCATGATAATGTTAACAGTTCTCATATGTACAAGTAATATAATTTGTTTCCTTTTTTTTTTTTCAGAGTTGCAACGGTCATAGAGGGGAAGCTGGTGACAGATAAGCTGGTATGTTTCATGTCCCTGTTTTACCCACAGGAAATATTACCAGAGTTACAGCTCTTCTAAAATAAAACCAAAGCACACACACCCCAGTGCATAATGGTACCATAACGCAGCAAAGTATGCCCACCCATCCATGCTTTGACAGAGGGCGGCATGTGACTTTGTCAAGGCCTCAGTATAAAGGTTTCATACGCAATGACTCTATTCAGTCAACATAATGATCCAACTATGAGAACTGCATGGCAGAGACTACTTGTGGATGAAAATGGTGTTGTGTGTTTTTTTTTTGTCCTAATGCCAGGGCAAAATTCAGTATCATTCACTGTAGGCTGCTTCTCCTCAAAAACAATAGCTTCTGACAGCTTTTGACGGTTTAATTCCAGTTATTTTAAATAACTTCTTGAGTGAGAAATCAACTTAATTTTGAAATTTTAGGTGTGAAGGTTTCTATTCAATAGTAGTTTGTGAATATGCAGGGGGTCATCAGCCCAGCACTATTTAGAAAACACCTATTAATGAAATGTGCGGATGGGATTCTGGTCTTGTCATATACATGCTTGTCTATACTCAATGTAGCGCCAACTGTTTACACAGCACTTTACAATATAAAGGGGGACAGTACGATTACAGTACAGGCGTAGTAGGATGGCACTGCTCATGGAGATTACAATCTAAAGGGAGGGGTGGGTGGTACAAAAGGTAATCGCTGCAGGGGATTGTCTGGTGGAGGTGACTCGGGTACAGTTCTTAGGTGGAGGTGGGATAGGTTTTGCTTGATAAGTGAGTTTTTAAGGATCGCCTAAAGGCAGACCAGGTAGGAGCTGGACGGACATATTTGGGCAGGGAGTTTCAGAGGATGGGAGAGGCTGTGGAAAAGTCCTGGAGGCGAGCATAAGAGGTGGTAACAAGGGTGTTAAAGAGCAGGAGGTCTTGAGAGGAGAGGGCAATTTGGGCGATATCTGCAGATGAGGTTGGTGATGTAGCTGGGGACGATGTTGTGGATGGCCTTGTATGTTGTGGTTAGTATTTAGAATTTTATATGATGTGGGGTAGGGGAAGCCAGTGAAGGGATTGACAGAACAGCAGTCATGGATTTGTTAGTAAGGTATATTAGTCTAGCAGCAGCATTCATTATAGACTGAAGGGGGTATAGCATGTGTAAAGGTAGGCCAGTGAGGAGGGAGTTGCAGTAGTCAAGGTGGGGAGTAAAGAAGTTGTTTTGTGGTATCGTTAGTCAGGAAGGGACGATTTCTGGAAATGTTGCAGAGGTTAAAGCGGATCTCCACCCGATTTCACAACACTAGCTGCAGAGGATTGCCGCAATGTCCTAATGACAAAACGGCACTTTTTTTTTTTTTTTATACTGTACCTTTGTTGTTGATTGCATCTGTGTCCTCCAGGATGTACAGGCTGCGGATAGGGGCGTGTTTTTTGCGGCTAAATCGTCACTTCCTCTTAGCCGCACTGGCTCCTGGGAGCTTGTGTCATTGTTCCCAGGAGTCAGTGCGGCGGCCTGTTGTGAGAGTTATCTCGGGAATTCAATCCTGGGAGTGACGCCATTGCCATCACAACGGGGCGGGACTTCCTATGACGCCGCTCGTTGTGATGGCAACCGGAGCTGTTGACGGCGCTGCGATGTCAATCTACTGCGCATGCGCGAGATCGGGAACAGAACGGGCGGTGCATGCTGGTTGATCAGCAGCACCGTATCCCAGAAGAGGATGCCTGTGGGCTTCACATGCACACAGGCAAGATGACAACCGCCTGGATCGTAATTTTATAAGTTTCTTTATTAGGAGAAAACGGACAGCACTCATCTTTAAAAACCAAACAAGTGAGTTCTATAATCATAGAGCATATTCATTGTCATTTTGCCAAAAAAAAAAAAAATCTCGGAGATAGTGGAACCCCGCTTTAAGGTGGCAAGATGTAGCCAGTAATTGGATGTGGGGGCTGAAGGAGAGGTCAGAGTCTAGGATTACACCCAGCACCTTGGGGTGTGTGGAGGGACCAGTGGGTGTGCCATTGATCTCACTAGTAAAGTCATGGGGAGTGGATCGGGGAGGGAGGAGGAAATAATACAAGCACAGTTCTAGAAAGATTAATTTTGAGGAAGTATTGTGACATCCATACTGATAGGTCACTCAGTAAGCTTGTGATACATGAGGAGATTGAGGGGAGTGAGTTGAGAGAGATCGTGGTGTTGTCAGCAGAGAGGTGGCATTGGAAGCCATGGGAGGTTATCAACTGGCCCAGGGAAGAGTTATAGAGAGAGAATAGAAGGAGATCCAAGGACGGAGCCTTGGGGTACCCCAACACAAAGAGGAAGAGGAGCAGAGGAGATGATGTATGTGATACTGAAAATGTGCTGAGAATAGATAGTAGGAGAACAAGGAAAAAGCAGAGTCATGGAGGCCAAGGGAGTGGAGTTTGTTGAGGAGGAGTAGGTGCTCTACTGTGTCAAAGGCAGCAGAAAGGTCCAGGAGTATGAGTATGGAGTATTGGCCATTGGTTTTAGCAGTTAGTAGGTCAGTGGTGAGTTTTAAGTAGGGCAGTTTCAGTGGAATGTTGTTGGCGGAAGCCGGACTGTAGGGGATGAAGAAGGTTGTTGCCAGTGACGTAGCAACTCATATGGCTGTGGACAAGGTGTTCAAGAAGCTTGGAGGCAAACAGGACCAGGGAGATGGGTCTTTAGTTATTCAAACCAGTGTGGTTCAGTGAGGGTTTTTTAAAGTGGTTGTAAGTTTTTTTTTATCTGAATGCATTCTGTACTCTCCCTTCTCATGTGCTGAGACGGCAGCGAAACGTCATTGGCTCCTGCTGCTGTCATCAAAGTCATTGAGCCAATGAGGAGAAAGAGGCTGTGGGGCCAGGCCACGGCTCCATGTCTGAATGGACACACGGAGCTATGGCTCGACTCGGGTGCCCCCATAGCATGCTGCTTTTTGTGGGGGGGACGGGGCGCTCAACAAGAGGAAGGGGCCAGGATTGCCGAGGAGGGACCCAAGAAGAGGAGGATCTGGGCTGCTCTGTGCAAAACCACTGCACAGAGCTGAGAAGTATAACATGTTTGGTTTTTTTTAACAAAAGAAAAAAAGAGACTTTAGTATTGCCTTTTTAAGTATGGGGGTAACCAGTGCATGTTGGAGCAGGGAGGGAAAGGTTGAAGATGTGGGTTAGAGTTTAGGATAGAGCAGGAAGGTGGTCGCAGTAATTGTGAGGGTCCAGTGGACAGGTGGTGAGGTAGGCCATGGAAAGGAGTTTGAAAACTTTATCAGTAGTAACAGGGATTAAAGAGGAACATATTGAGTGCGGTGTTAGACTTGTTGTGTTGGGGAGGAAGCTGGATATCTCATCACAAATTGTGTTGAATTTGTTTTTGAAATACATATCCTTTGGCAGGTTAAATCTCTCATAGATGGACTGCTACAGAGATATCTCTATAATGCATGTTTATTTGGTTGCTGTCCTAGAATGGAACATTTTAGGACAAAGTCACTTTAGCAAACTTGTCTTTTAATAATTCCCCATCTCTCTATATGCATAGTGCAATGTGTGATGTACCTTCCTCCCAGTTTCAGGCCTTTTGCAAAGAATGTCCCTTTGTGTCCTCTTAGTGCATGTTTATGCTGCAGCTTCATTCATTCCTAAATCATAGTCCACCATCCTACAGATTACAGTTCACCCATAGCAAAAAATAGGGTTGGGCTTATCCAAAACAAATTTAATTTGTGTTATTCCAGCAGGTTCGGTCACCTGCAGTCTTTTTGTACCACTTGGAGACTCTTGACAGTAAAATCTTTCCTATCTGTTCCTATAATCCTTGTGCTGTGTAATTTGGCCCCTTGTATCACCTAAAATACCTGGCTGATCCTGCCAGTTTCTGCCCCCCCCCTGTAAACTGACCATGGTTTATCCTGGCCGCTGAGCCCCGACACTGTGGTCAGTTTAGGTGCCTCCATCATCTGCAGCTCCCCCTCCCCCCCCCCCCCCGCCTGTCAGCTCTGTTTGTGAGCCGTGTCCTCCCCACCCTTCCCCTGCTGCTGCCATACTATGCAAAAAACAATCTGTCCTTAGTAGAATCCCCTCTGTCATAACCTCTTATATTGCTTTCTGCCTTTTGTTTTATAAAAATGAAGAAGCACAATACCTTACTGAAGACTGTGGCTGAGCGGTCACGTGACCGCCCAAGGCTCTCCTCCTCTCCCCATGGCTGATGTCATTAGTAACATATGTAGTTATGTTAGCAGTGACTTATTGCTACATTACATTTTTTTTTTTTTTTTTCAAGGATTCATAATAAGCATAGTTTGCTGTTTTTTCCTTTCAGAAATGGAAGATCATGTCTTGTAAGATGAGGATTGAACAATTAAAGCAGAGCATATGGAATGGAAAGGATGAAATTGCAAAAAGTAAGTCAGTGTCTTAAGTGGTGGTCGGTTGTGTTTGACAAAGTGGTTTAAACAGCTCAGGAATTGCTCCTCACAGCTTGACGTTATTTTAAGTGTCACTATACTCTGTTTAAAAAAAAAAAAAAAAAATGATATTATTTTCTTTGCTGCTGTGATCTGACTTGCTGTGTTTTTAAAGCGAAGTTCCACCCAAAAATGGAACTTCCACTCATCGGACCCCCCCCCCCACATTTGGCACCTTTTGGGGGGGAGGGGGAAGTGGATACTTGTCTTTGACAGGTATCCTGTCCCCACTTCCAGGAAACCGGGCCGTGGCGATCTACAGCAGCAGCTCGGTCCCCCTCCTTTTCCCTGCTCCCTCTTCTTCTGCCAGCCAGTGAGAGTGCAGCGCAGTAGGGGCCCAGCCGTGTACCTGAAAGGCTACACTGCTGGGTTCCCTTAGTAGCAATGGCCACAGCAGCACCTGACCCGCCGATCTGAAGATCGCCTGCTGTGCTGACTTCTCTGGACTCCAGGACAGCTAACTGTCCTAATGTTAAAAGTCAGCAGCTACAGTATGTTGAAGCTGCTGACTTTTCATTTTTAAAGGGGCGGGCAGACCTCCTCTTCAAGGTTGGCTATCGTCACTCTACACTGTTGGTAGGAATGTAGCCACCCTCTTTTGCTCTCTCCGAAGAGGGACTAGGGATTGTGGACTGTGGGATTTGTAGCGTGCATATGACTGGAAATAACGTGCACTGCTCATTCCAAACAAAGGGAAGTGAGGGTGGAAAAGGATAGGTTTGGAAACTCAGTGTAAAGTATAATGAGGCAGAAAAACCTATTAGGAAACAATTTCATGTAGAATAGATTACAGGGCCATTAAGTAATGAATGTGTATTGATTATCTTTGGAGAATAAGTATATCGTTTAGTGTCACTTTAAACATTATTCATAAAAATAGCTGTGGGTTTGTTTAAGAGCCCTTGCACACTGGGGCGGGGGGCGGCGTCGGCGGTAAAACGCCGCTATTATTAGCTATTATTAGCGCTTTGCCGGCGGTATAGCCGCGCCGTCCCATCGATTTCAATGGGCAGGAGCGGTATACACACCGCTCCGAAGATGCTGCTAGCAGGACTTTTTTTTACCGTCCTGCCAGCGCATCGCTCCAGTGTGCAAGCCCTCGGGGCTTGCACACTGGAATGAAAGTAGCGGCACTTTCGGGGCGGTTTGCAGGCGCTATTATTAGCGCAATAGCGCCTGCAAACCGCCCCAGTGTGCAAGGGCTCTCATTGATATAGTTTTCCCCGAAAACATATTTTACAGTTCTGTTTTGCACATTGATAAACGTTACCTTCTCTCTACATTATGCAGCTCAAGAACATTTAAAATAGACTTTTTAAAGTGGAACTTTACCCATAACAAGTTGAAAAAAATCATGTTCTTTAGCAAGAAACATACTTTTCACATTACTTATGCCACCAAAATTAGTTTGTGCTGTAAATTGCCTCCAGCATTGCTCCTGTTTCTTCTTGTTGGAAGCTGCCATTTTGCTGAAGCCCAGAGCCCCTGAGCAGAAGTAAATCCTAAAGTGGAACTAAACCCATCGATTTAACGGTTTCAAAAAACAATTACATTTTTGGAATGCCAGAAATGCTGTTTCACATTTGCTTGTGTCCTCAACCAAACTGGCAAATGGCTGGTGTCATTACTGATCACATGTGCAGCACCATGGCAATTGCAGATCAAATCGAACCAGCTTCCTTACTTTAACCACTTGCTTACAGGGCACTTAAACACCCCTCCTATCCAGACCAATTTTCAGCTTTCAGCGCTGACGCACTTTGAACGACAATTGCACGGTCATACAACACTGTACCCAAATGAAATTTTTATCATTTTTTCCCCACAAATAGAGCTTTCTTTTGGTGGTATTTGATCACCTCTGCAGTTTTTATTTTTTGTTAAAAAAATTTAAAAAGTCCGAATTTAAACATATTTTTTTTTTTTTTTTAATATTTTGTTATAAAATTTTAAAAAGGGTAATTTTTCTCCTTCATTGATGTACGCTGATGAGGCGGCAGCAATGGGCACTGATGGGTGGCAGTGATGGGCACTGATGGGTGGCAGTGATGGGCACTGATGGGTGGCAGTGATGGGCACTGATGGGTGGCAGTGATGGGCACTGATGGGTGGCAGTGATGGGCACTGATGGGTGGCAGTGATGGGCACTGATTGGTGGCAATAATGGGCACTGATCTGGTACATTGATCTGCAACACTGCTAGGTGGCACTGATTGGCACCACTGGTGGGCATTGATAGGTGGCACTGGCGGGCACTGTAGGCACTGTGATGTGGCAATGTCAGGTGGCACTGGCAGGGGGTACTGGTGGCACAATTGAGGCATTATTGCCTCCTCCTCTTCGGGACCGATGTCCCTTGCTGGTGAGCCGGTGATCGGCTTTTTTTTCTCCTCGCACTGTCAGCGCGAGGAGAAAAAAAAAAACGATCACAGAGCTTTTGTTTTGATCATGTGATCAGCTGTCATTGGCTGACAGCTGATCACATGGTAAGGGGCCGGGACCGTCCCCTTACTTGGATCGGTGATCACCAGAGTCTCAGTGACTCTGTGATCACAGCGCGCTCCACACGCGGGCCCTGCAGGGCGCGTGCACAGGGGAGGCCGGGAATTCAGGTCCGCGCTGTAGCCGTCATTTGGCTATAGCGTGGATATCAAGCGGTTAAAGGATACGAGGGTTTAATTCAGCTTTAAGGCTGTCAGCAGATCGGCCTCTACAAATTTGTCAGTGCCTAAAAATAAAGAGCAACTGAGCATATGCAGAGCAGGGTGGGGCAGTATATCGCTGGATTTTTAACAGTATAGGCACTTATTTTTAATCAGTATAGGCACTTATTTTTAATAGGTAAATAATGTTTTACCTGCAAAAGGGGCCAGCCTAAAGTGATCTAGCAAGACTTAATTTTCTGACTAAAGTTCCACTTTAGGAAACTATTATGATTTTGTGTTAAATGAATTGTGTTTTTTTTTTTTTTTTCTGCAGGTCTTCCATTTTATGTAAAAGACATGCACTATATAACCAAAAGTTTGTGGACACCTGACCATCCCACCTGCTGTATATGAGATTGTTTGTTTGAAATCTCATTCCAAAACCATATTGGGGAAATTCCACCCACTTTCCTATAACAGCCGCTTTTCTTCTGGGAAGGCTTTCTATAAGATTTTGCAATGTCTTTGGGAATAGATTTAATAATCTAAAGTTCCCATAAATGAAATACCTGTCTCCCGCGTTCCTGTGGTAAGCCAGAGCAGGAAAGGCTGTGTGTGTGTTATATGGCCAGCTGGCTGGCTCTTGTAAACTGAAAATAAACCAGAGTGAGCCACAGTTTTGTTGGTCTCACACACCCACCCCATCTGTTTCTGAGTAGCCAGTAGCTGGAAAGGTGTGTCTGGCCAATATTTTAATTTTTAAAAACCTGGGCTTATATAGCACAAGTTACACTCTGTACAGGCAGCTCTGGAAGAAATGCCTTCATACATCAAATTCCGGTCACAAATCCTGCCTTGTTCTCCATTCGTTTATTTTATAATGTACTGTTTAAGATTATTTGCTTACAAGTGAAGGAATTTCCATCTCTGAATTTAACCTGCATTTCAGATTTAACCGTTATCTGACCCAAAGGGAATTCATATCATCAGACGTGTTTTAAAGCTGATGGTTCCTGTAGAAATATTCTCTCCAGTCCTCTTCATGATGCTGTGGAAAGTTAGTAGCTTTGGGTCTAAAGTTGGCGATTAAAATGTTGGTAGGATTTTTTTTTTATTTATTACAGATTCCTTAATCTCACACAAATGAGGTGGATTGGGGAATCTTCTTGCCAGGATATTGTATTCTGACAGTGTTACCGGTTACTGACCAGTGTCTGGAGATGCTGTTTGATAATTTTCCACCATATCTGGGGACAGCCACACACTGATTAGAATTCGGGTGGTCCCTCCTGAACCAGACGAATTTTGATCAGTGTATGGACAGCTTTACATTGCAGTACATTGAAAAAGCTCCCCCTGTTTGTCCTCTTCCATTGACAGAAGTCCTTTCATTGCTTTCACAGAATGCAACACGTTCTGTGAATGGGGAAAAGGCAGATGAATGAGAAGATCCCTCTCCTCCATTCACAGAACGTGTTACATTTTGTGAAAACCATGCAAGATCTTTTGTGAAGTGCGTACCGGACAGAAAGGGGCAGGCCCCCTTTTCCCCCCGTCTTCAGTGTACTGCAGTGTTGGACTCGAAGCTATGAACTTGCTGCAGTGCCAGAAGTTCAGCAATGTGAAGAGGACTGGGCATCACTGGAGAAAAAATATATATACAGCAGCCTGCAGGCCATGGAATGTACTTCATTACAGATAGATTAGCTGACTGCAGCTGTAGCAAAAAAATAGTTTTACTAAATTCGAGCTTTAAAGTGGTTGTGAACCTGTAGCATGTACTTGTACCTATAGGTAATAAGGCTTACCTATAGGTACTGTAAATAAATATTTCCTAAACGTGCACAGTTTAGGAGATATTTAATATATATGCAGCCGATGACATCCTCGGTGCATGCGCTCTGAAGGAACGGTCACCCGGGCCATTCCTTCAGAATCCTGTGCCATAAATGATGGCTCCCCTGCGCATGCATGGGAGTGACATCATCACGGCTCCGGCCAGTCACACAGCTGTAGTCCACAGACCCGGAAGGAAGACGGGTGAAGATGAAAGCGGCCTCCAGCGATGACATTACATCGCTGGAATGCTTTGTTTTCAGGTAAGTTTCACATAATGTGCTAGGATGCAATGCATTCTAGCACATTATGCCTTTTTTACTTTGCAGGTCTGGAAAAAAAAAAAAACACCCAGCAGTTTACAACCACTTTAATACCTATTTGTTTTAGTTGAACCTAAGAAAAAAAACAAATAGCCTGTTTTAAAAGCACAAAACACACCTTCAATCAAGAGCTCCCTCCTGCAGTACTTCTTTTCTACCACAAGATGTCCTTAGTCTTTTGGTTAAAATAAGGGCTAGCATCATTCAACATACTTCCTCTGACCTTCAGCCTTTACAGACCCTCCCCTATCTTCTGACTTAACAGTGAAGGAGAGCCAGTACAGGGAATCACATAATCTGCCACTCTGCTGACTCCTCTTATCAGCATGCTCCTTACCAGCACATACATTTATTGGCTGTTTGTGCTGCTTCTACTTCTCACACTGCAGCCCTGCTGTATGGGGACTGCAAAACACTGACTGCAAGTCAAAATCAGGTACTTAAACTACTTGCATATCAAAATATACGTTTAATAATCTATTAATTATTATGGAGCTGCATAGAATTTGATTCTTGTATATCGGTTTGCCCCTCAGCTTTAAAGACTCATGTACTGTATTTTCACTGTGTGTGTGTATGTTTGTGTGTTTGTATCTATATATAATATCTGGGGCATTTCCTTAATATCATACAAAATATTTTACTTTTATGCAAGAACAATTTTGTTATCAATGCATTCCATTGATGGCAAAAAGCTCATGCATACATTTTTTTGAAATGCCTTCTTTCATAGAAGTTCATAAATGATGTATTGTAGAAAAATGCATTCCTACATTTCTCAGGTTTATGTGCATTACATTTGTACACTCTTACATGTGGGATTTTTTTAAAACTACTATACCTAAAGACACATAAAGAAAAAAAGCCAGTACAAAAACATCAGAGAAAACAAATGTCACCACAGGCTTTTATCTGTTTAAAAGTGAGTAAACACTTCACAGGCCTGTGTCTGAAATCCTATAGAGCACTAACAATAATGCACCCAGAATGCATGCATGCTTTTGTAATGTGTTATGAAAGTGCACTGAGTGATAAAATTGCATACTGGGAGCCAAACAATTTAGAATCTTAGAGGTGTATGATGAGACCACCCAGGAAATGTGTTGTTTATGATGCAGATTAGAAAAATAAATATACTTGATAGTGCTGTCTCTTAATAGCTGGCAAGGCTGACTGAGATCCTGTTCTTTTTCAGGTTACTTTGGCTTCTTTTAGGGTTTTAAAAGTAGACATCAGCTTTAATATTAACATTAAGGAACTATATTGACATTGTGACGTCTTTTTTTTTGCAAATATATATTTTATTATTTTCCGAAAAGAAAGGGCAAAGCCCAAAAAATACAGAACAGTAAGGGGGGGGTCGCAGCCTCCCAACATTACGTCCTAGTAATACATAATATATCTTGATATTTTGACATACACATTCTGTTCCATGTTACTATTATCTACATATACATATATTCCATGTTACTAGAGCTCAGAACTTCAATTGCTGTGGATAAATTGAGCATTCAACAGTCTAGAACCCTATTCATATGTCAGTACCGTAGCATAAAAACTTTGACACATTCAGTCAGGAGGCAGTAACCAATGGGCAAAATAGAGAAATAGAAAAACAAGTAAAAGAGAGGGAAAGGGAAGGGGTGAGGAGAATTGGGGAAGGGGGGACATGGGGGTGAAGGAAAGAGTGGGTGGGGTACTATGGAGGCAAGCTGAGGTCATTAGTTCTGTGGGTCATCTTCTATCAGCTGGATCTATTAATTTGGGTTCCCGAAAAGGGTTTTGCCTTCTTCTGAATATTTGAACATATTCCAAAGTGTCCAAGTTTTCTGATAGGATGCTTGTCTGTTTTGGGCCGTCATTATTAGATCCTCCATTTTATTTATGTCTTCTACTTTCCGTAACCACATCGATGTGGTTGGTGGGGAATGTTTTTTCCACAGTATGGGTATACAAGACTTGGCAGCATTTGTTAGGTGTCGTAGTATAGATTTTTTGTACGTTTTGAGCGGCATGGGAGATGCATGAAGTAGAAAAAATGCCGGGTCATTCGGGATCTGAAAGTCGGTGAATTTCTGAGAAATGGATCGTACTGCAGTCCAGAAATTTGTTAAACTGGGACAAGACCAAAACATGTGTAGGATCGTTCCCACCTCCTTATGACAGCGCCAGCAATATTGAGACGCATCAGTGAACATGGTATGTAAGCGACTAGGTGTTAAATACCACCTCGTCAAGATCTTGAAATTCATCTCTTGTATTTTGGTGCAGATGGAGGATTTAAGGGAGAAAACTATCATGTTTTGTTTCTGGACTGCTGTGAAGGTACGTTGGAGGTCTGTTTCCCACTTTGTGATGCATGTCAGGTCGGGCGGTTGTGTAGGTGTATTTAATAGTGTATACATTTTGGATAATACTTGTGGTATCGGTTCTGTGTCTGAGCATATCTCTTCGAACGCAGTCAGGGGTCTGGTGTAGGATTGAGGATTCGGAATTGCCTGGAGGAAATGGTGAATTTGGATTGCATTCCAGAATAACAGCGTGAACTGACCTGTCGGGTCTATTAGTTCCTCAATAGAGGGCCATCTGTCCTGTCTCACATACTGCGAAGCCCTAACGCATCCGGAGCTTCTTAATGTCTGAAACTGTCCAGATCCTATTCCAGGAGGAAAGTTAGGATTTCCTAAAATCGGTGTCAAAGGGGATTCTATGGTCGTTAATGAGGTCTGTAAAGTAGCTTGAAGGCATTGCTTTATAGTGTTGCCTATAAAGGGATGAGCTTTTAATTCCAACGGAAGGGAGTCATAGCACCACATTGCAGATTGCAAAGGTATGTTTGTTTGATGTTGCTCTAACTGCGCCCATAGTTTAAATTCCTTGTGTCGGTGCCAGTCTACCACTCTGCCTAAATGTATTGCTTGGTAATACTTCCGTATGTCTGGGAGTGCTACCCCTCCATAGTGTTTTGGCATGGATAATTGTGATCTGGGGATGCGGGGTTTTTTATCTGCCCAAACAAAAAGAGATTGCACTTGTTTAAAGTATGTAGGAGGTATTTTGATTGGCAGGGCTTGGAATAGGTACAAGAATTTGGGTAATATACACATTTTGATTAAATTACATCTCCCGAACCAGGAGTGTAGTCCCTTATTCCAATCCTCCAATAGCAGTTTGGTTTTAGTTAGCAAGGGAGGGAAATTGCTGTCATATATTAGTGCCGGATCTGGTGGTATCCTCGTACCCAAATAAGTCAAGGCAGAGGTGGTCCATCTAAACCGGAAGCTTGATTGCAGATTTGCAAGGTCGGTAGCTGGCATAGATATGCCCATCGCCTACGACTTTGAAAAATTAATTTTTAGGTTTGACAGTTTTCCGTATATTTCAAATTCCTTTAGAAGATTGGGCAAGGACACCACTGGATTGGTCAGTGAAAAAAGTAGGTCGTCTGCATATGCTGTTAACTTATGTTGCATGGGGCCCATTGATATTCCGTGAATGTCAGGGTTTAACCTAATTTTAGAGAGAAATGGCTCAAGAGAGCGAAAAGGAGAGGGGACAGGGGACAGCCCTGTCTCGTCCCATTTGTAATTGAGAAGGGTTCCGACAGAACTCCATTCGCCTTTACCTGCGCTGTGGGAGTGGAGTAAATACCGGCTATTTGGCTGAGCATCACCCCCCCCAGGCCTATGTGTCTGAGTACCACGTTCATGAATGGCCAACTTACACGATCGAAGGCCTTTTCAGCGTCAGTATTCAGAAAGACACATGGGGTCTTCCTGGATCTAGTGATATGTAACAGATTTAGCACTTTTGTAGTGCTATCTCTGGCTTCTCTAGAAGGAATAAATCCAACTTGGTCCAGGTGGATGAGTTGTTGGAGGTGATTCGCCAGCCGAGTAGCCAGGACCTTAGTGAATATCTTAAGGTCCAGGTTCAACAGTGATATGGGTCTGTAACTCCCACATGCCGCTGGGTCTTTTCCCTCTTTATGAATTACCGAAATATGGGCACCCAATGTTTCCCTAGCAAAAACTGCACCTGCTCCTATCTTGTTAAACAGTGTGGCCATGCGGGGTCCCAGTATTGGTAGAAGGGTTTTGTAATATTGTAGAGTGTAGCCACCAGGGCCTGGGGCTTTACCCGGTTTCATTGTCCCTATGGCATTCTGAATTTCTGTTAGGGTTATAGGTGAGTCCAGGTCTTCTCTAATCTCCTGGGCAAGAGTTGGCATTTGAGAGGATTCAATATATTCCTCCAACACGGTAGTGGGGGGAGTCACTTGTGGCAAGTTGTATAATTTGGAATAAAACTGTCTAAATTCCTCCTTTATGTGCGCGGGTAGGGTTACTTTTTTGCCTCCCACCGTGGTGAGGTGTGGGACATAGGTCACAGATTTGTGACTTCTAACTATATTGGCTAACAATTTCCCACATTTATCCCCTGACTCATATGTTTTTTTGCGACCACATTGTAGGGCCGCTTTTGCCCTGTAATGTAAAAGATCAGTGATCTGTCGTCTAAGGGTTGATAGCTGTGTTTCAGATGATTGGGTAGGGGCGTGTTTGTATCTGGCTTCTATAGTAGCAAGTTCCTGCAAAAGCTGTGACAGTATTTTATTTCTTTTTTGATGCGGGCTCCATGAGAAATGAGGATCCCCCTCAGTACTACTTTGTGGGCTTCCCATAATATCCCCGGGTCACAGTCTGGGAGGTCATTTTCTTGGAAATAAAGGCTTAGTGCCTTAGTCACATCCACCAATATTTCTGGGTTTTGCAGGAGGCTTTCATTAAGCCGCCAGAATCGATGTCTGGGAGAGGCAGTGTCCCATAAGCGATAGCTCAGGAATATAGGTGCATGGTCTGACCAAGTCCTATTTCCAATTGAGGTTTGTTCTACAGCGTGTAGCTGTGTATGGGGAATCATAAAATAGTCAATTCTAGTAAATAGTTGGTGCATGTGTGAGTAAAATGTGAAGTCTCTTTCCCCGGAGTGTTGAAAGCGCCAAACATCTATTAATTGCAACTTTTGGAGCGTTTTAGCTATTCGTTTGAACTGGTTCGGTGGAATCGATGTTTTACCCGACGACGTGTCTACCGAGGGGATCAGTGGAGTGTTGAAGTCGCCTCCTACAATTAGTTGACCTTCTCTAAAATCATTTAGTTTCTCTAATGTCTCCCGTAAGAACGTGGCTTGTTGGTCATCAGGGGCAAATATGGTTGCAAGCGTTACTTTAACAGTGCCAATTGTGCCTTTGAGGAAAACGTATCTTCCTGTCGGGTCTATTGCTGAGCTCTGGTGTTGCCATGGGATCTTACTTGAAATTAGAATGGAAGCTCCTTTGGACTTAGAATCCGGGTTCACGGAGTGATAAGCTATGGGAAAGTGTTTGTTTTGTAAGTATGGTAATTTGTTAGTCTTAAAGTGTGTCTCTTGGATAAATGCTATATCCGTGCGGTTTCTCCTTAGGTCATCTATTGACATACGTCTCTTCTCTGATATATTTAGTCCTTTTACATTTAGGGACATCACTTTAATTTTGCTGGCTGCCATAGTATATTAGGACGGGGGAGGGAGGGGGGAGAGGAAGGGTGGGGAGGGAAGAAAAGGGGGGAAGAAGGATAAAGAAAGGAAGGTGAAAGTAGGAAAGATAGAAAAAGATTTAGCAAAAAGTTATGAGATACAAACAAGGCCTAGTGTCTTGTCTGTTACTTTCCCCTTAAATTATGGGGAATTTTTTTATTTTTGCATATAGCACCTGGGCGGCGTAAAACCTACACCCCAGGAGTATATGTTACCTAGTCGGGAGGGAGGAAGGACAAGGCTCAGAAGGAGAGCCTCCCGTCCGCCCCCTCACCTCAGCATGTCTAACTAATGAAACCATAGACAGTACTATGCATCTTTATGAACTCATAAACATAATAATAACTCCATAATACGAGTGAACAGACATTATGGTCATCTCTTTGCGGTATGGCAAACTAGAAAATAAGGTAGTTTCCTCGCCACATCCCATCATATCGAGTATACCGATCTATTGCTAGCTATCATGGCTTAATAAATCTTTACGACTAAGGCTAGTTGTGATTAGCTGCATAAACCATTGAGATCTTTTTTAGTGCTATCATATATCTTGCTTCTAATGTAAATCGCACATCACAAGGCACAGTGTCATGGCTGCAGGGTAATCACCTCGTATCTCCACTAATTTAGGAGCCGATATGTTTCCCCATGGAGCCACCAAAAACAGGCTCTGCAGGCCACTTCTTTGCTCTAAACCTGTAAGGGCGAACGATTATAAGTGCTCTTTACATATAACCTTTCCACTGTAGCTGCTGGACTGATAGTCACGCAAACCTATACAGGCTGTTAGGCTGCTGGCTGGTAGTTCTGTAGATTTGTGGATAACAAGTCCTGGTGAGGGAGATGTTAGTGTTCGAGCCCAACCTCTTGAGAATCCCGCAGTCTATAACAGCAATCCCATAATGTTGTGGCTTCTGCATAGCGCCTCTTCTCCCCTCAAGGATGGGATCTCCGGTATATTCTGTGAGCTGCCGGATAATAGCATCTGCCGGTGTAGGGCTGAACGTTCTGTCTGCCCAAAGCGATGGTTTGAAAGAGCTGTCTCTCAGCAAAACTCAGCTAAGTTTCAGTCTCCTGTACGATTAAGGTGGGTTGTTAGCCTTCAATGCAGGCAGTGAGCGATCAAACTCAAACAGTGAGAAACTAAATAACTTGATCGTCATTCCTCTGAACAGAAAAGCGTTGTGCAAATATATAAAGGTCTCATGACTCACGTGCGTCCTCCTGTGAAGGTGCTCTGGGTCGGCGGCGGTTTCTTTGCTGTCTAGGTGGTAAATTATGCCCCACTCTCGGCATAGACGGTCTCGGGAGAGGGCCCAACCAGTCCGGAATATCTATTGGGTCTGCATCAAGAAAAGTGAACATAGCTGGTAGGGCGTCTGGCTTGCATAGAGTGAAAGATCTTTGGTCTTCTTTAAATGTAACAGATAAGGGGTAACCCCAACGGTATGTAGCTCCTTTTTCGCCTGGTCAGATCAAGAAGTGGCTTCAGAATCGCACGTCGCTGTGGTGTTGCACGAGAAGGGTCCGGGAGGATCTTAACTGTGACACCATCTAATTCCGGGTCTTCTGCTTCCCAGGCCTTGCGTAGGATCTGTTCCTTGTGTACATAATGGTGGACTCTGCAAATCACATCTCTGGGTCGCAGGGGGTCGGCTGGTTTAGGACCCAAGGCTCGGTGAATTCTGTCCAGTACGATGCGGTCTGGCAGATCTATACCTGGTAGGCTGCGGAAGATTGCTATTGCCGTGTCTGCTAGGTCTTCAGGCCCCGTGGCTTCTGGGAGTCCTCGGAGGCGCAGGTTATTCCTGCGACTACGGTCTTCCATCTCTTCCAAGCGCAGTATCTGCTCTTGCAGTGCCTCTGCTTGTGCGTCTTGGGTTTCCTCTACCTCCGACATTCGGCGCTCCAATGCTGCCAAAGAGCTCTCCCCTGTTTCTAATCTGGTGGCTAGTGCACTGACATCCGCTCTCACTGCCTTAATTTCCTTACGGTGTGTGGCTTCTACCGTAGCTATGAGGGCCATGATGTCTGCCTTAGTGGGAAATGCTAGTAGAATAGAGTGCAACTCCGCATCTCCCCCAGGGGTTCGGGAAGGGGATTGTGAATACTCACTGTGGCCAGCACGGAGAACTGGAGGGAAGCCAGTATAAGTGTCAGTCAGATGTGTCTCTTCGTGCGGTGACTGGGAACCGCGCGCCGTCTGTCCCCCTGAATGTTCTCCTCGTGGCGCCGCCATCTTGAGCTCCGGAGAGCCGAGAAGGGAGAGCTGGAATCTCCTAAGTTCGTTGGAGGTAGGCGGCTGTGGAGTAGATTTAGTCGGTTTACTGCTCTTCTTCACCGCTTTCTTTCTGGAGGATTGCATAGTTTGAAATATGGACTGAATTAGCCGAAGTGAGGGTGAGATGGCCGGGAGCTCAGACACTGCACGTCTCTATTCAGCCATGTCCAGGCCACGCCCCCATTGTGACGTCTTTTGATTTGTTTGCATGATTGCTGCTAAGCTATATCATACACTGAAATACACTGGGAGGGCATACCTAATTATTCCAACTCCTGCAACTATTAGTGTGTATTAACTCTAACATTATTAAACTCCTCCTGTTTACTCCCTTTTCATGTGTTTAATATAGCATTGAAAGAGTTTTGTTATATCTGTCGGATAAGCGCAAAAATATACCTGTTGATCCTGCCAGATAGCTAATAAACTGCTATTCTTTTACCGCCAGATTAGCTGCACATTTCGGCCTCTAGCGGGGCGCTTTTACCCCCCGCTAGCGGCCAAGAAAGGGTTAAAACCGCCAGCAATGCGCCGCAATAGCTGCGTTTTGCCGGCGGTATCCCAGCGCTGCCCCATTGATTTCAGTGGGGAGCATCGGTGGAGGAGCGGTAAACACGCTCCTTCATCGCTCCAAAGAAGCTGGGCTTTCACACTGGAGACAATGCTGCAGCTGTTTGAGGGCGGATTGCAGGCGCTATTTTTAACGCTATAGCGCCTGCAAAACGCCCTCGGTGTGAAAGGGGTCTTAGTGAAGTTTGAGAGATGAGTTGCTGTTAGGTTATCCCCACTATGCAGAGTGACTATTATTAGGATAAGGTGCATTCAAGAATACGTAATTGTGACATTAATGGAGTATTTTTTCTCAAATGTCAAGATTCAGAGCTGTTGTCCAAGTCCAGAAAATGCAACCAAGAACTTTACCTCAGAAGCCAAAGGCACCAGGAGAAGAAAGAGAAGATTCAGAGGCGCAATTACAAGCTCAGCGTGATCGTGGAGAAGCGGAATAAAGATGTGAAGAATCGGCATGGGGAGTTGGCCTGTCTGAGGCGCTCACATATACTAGAACTGACTTCAGTGATATTCCCTATAGGAGAAGTGAAAAATATAACAAGGTAACTGCCTTAATGTATCAAGCCTATGCTGTTTTTTCTTGCAGCACGTTTCTTAGAAGGCCTGATGTGTATAAATTAGAGAAATGTGGTGTTGACTATTACAGGTAAACAGTCAGTGGGTTGAAGGTGCATTGCGCTATGGCAACTCATTCAATTATTGACTAAAATACACCAAAAAAGGTCCACATACTATTTTAGCATCACAACACTCCACAATGTATGTTAGTGTGATACTGTGCATTGAGGTGCACTGCAATGCAGGTGGGTTGATGAGGTGTGTTCGGATGGCATTCAAAATGAATGGCACTCCAGTGTGCTTATGGTGTGTTGCTTGTTACAGCAACAGTATGATTCAGCCCTAAAGTGTCTGCTTTTTAAAGTGGTAATAAACTCCACTATGTCACTTTTACATAAAGGTGAGCTTATAATAAAGCTTATATGTAGGTAAAATGAATATCTCCTAAACGTGCACTGTTTAGGAGATATCTGCATGTTTTGCAGTCGGTGACGTCACAGGCGCACTGCGCTCTGAATGGATGACCCACTCGAGTGTGATATCCATTCAGAGTGCTGTGCTGGGACTGTAACGCCAGTGCATATGCGTGAGATTGATTTGCAGCTTGGCCATGCAAACGGCCGGAGCTCTCGAACCCGGAAGGAAGGCCGGGTGAACATGGAAGCTCTGAGAGCAGTGACAGCTCGCCACTGGAGGCCTTAGTTTTACAGGTTAGTCTTTCATAATGCAATGTGCTAGTATGCGATGTGTACTTGCACATTATGACAAACTTAAAGGGGGACTGGATTTTTATTTTTTCTTTACTACTGCTTCATAGACAAATGATAAGCCAGTGTGTTTTGACATCTATCACTCACATTAGCTAAATTGAACGATGTCCTCATGTCCTAACACTAGGACTGGTCATGGCTCGTTCAATTTCCTGATTTAATATGAAAACAGACTAAATTGGTCGTTTTCCAAAATTTGATAAATATTCGCTTGTAACTAGTAATTTGAAAAGTCAGCGTTTTAAAGGATAAGTTTATTTTTACATAAAATAAATGCACATTTTTGCAGGTAAAAAAAAAAAAATGAATTTTGTATTTATTTATTTTTTGTTAGGACCATTTAACACATTGTACCCATGATCAGCAGATTGTGGATGTAATGCATAGTCCAGTTTTTTCTGTGTAGCTGTCTACCCGATACTAGCAGGCAATTACACTCTGAAAAGAAGCTCAATGAACTACCAAGAGCCGTCAACAACTACAAGCCGACAGCCACAAAGGCAGAGGGCCGGTACATATGTAACATGTTACATCCTGAATATTGATGTAGGATGTTACAAAAGGTGAACTTATCCTTTTAAAGCCCAACTCCAGGCATTTTTTTATTTTTTTATTTACCAGGATATGGAGACACGGCCAGCAACAAAAACAACTAACCCTTCCTTCAATAAAAATATGTTTTTGTTTCCCTATTGGAGAGATTTCCCCTCCCTTTCTGTCCTGACAGTGAATGAGGGGATATCCCTCAAAATGCACACTGATGGCAAAAAAACTCCCAGAGGCTTTACCTCTTACCTGCTGAATCCATAATGACATGAAATGTCATGGTTAATGAGCATAGGGCATCCTAATGCTCTTAAGATAAAGCTATAACATGTACCGTATATACTCGAGTATAAGTTGACCCAAATATAAGCCGAGGCACCTAATTTTACCACAAAAAACTGGGAAAACTTATTGCCTTGAGTATAATCCTAGGGTGAGAAATGCGCAGCTACTATAAGTTGAAAAGAGGGTCAACAATGCCCATTTGCAGCCTCACTGTGCTCATTTGCAGCCATAGGTCCCCCGAACTTCAAACTCGGTAGTTAAGGGTTCCTAGATGCCCCCTAGCTGCAGCCAAAATTTGGGGTCTCTGGACCCAAAGGGTCCTGAAATGACATTGCTGCAGATGGACACAGTTGACCGACTTTGGGGCCCCATATCTGGGGGCCACTTGGTACCAGGAACCCCAAATTTGGTGTGCAAACCCAGTGGAAATAGCACTATAACATATCCAAAGCTGTGGTTCCTGGAACCAAGTGGCCCCGAGATACAGGGCCCCAAAATCAATTCGGAAAATGTCAAGCACTTTTCTGCAGCAGAGAATGACATTTTCCAAACCGAATTTGGGGCCCCGTATCTTGGGGCCACTTGATGCTAGGAACCCCAGCTTTGGATATGTTGTAGGGCTCGTTCCACTGGGTTTGCACACCAAATGTGGGGTTTCTAGCACCAAGTGGCCTCGAGATACGGGGCCCCAAATTCGGTTCGGGAAATTTCATTTTCTGCTGCAGAAAAGTGCTTGACTCAAGTATAAGCCGAGGGGGGCACTTTCAGCACAAAAAAATCTGCCTAAAAACTCAGCTTATACTCGTGTATATAAGGTAAGCATTTTCTTTATACTTGTACTGCATGTACAGGTTGCCCCAAGTGAGAGAATCGCTACAAAAATGAAAGGAAAAAGAGAGTCCATGTTAGCGGTGAGCTTTCATCCCCCAACCAGCTGTCAAATAGTTTGTTTAAAGGACAATGCAAGGGAAATGTTTGCCAAAATGTAGTGAATTGCAGGATGTAGCTTATTGACTATTCACACTCTCATGCTTATATCTTCTGATCTGTATACAACAGGATTGACACCTAGGAGCGATCAGTGCAGCTCAACATTAATAATTGTGATTGCTGTATATTTAAACATAAGGTTTCTTCTGTGTTTTTAAAGGCCTGCTTGAAGTTTAAAATTAAAAAGGAAAATAAACACCCCTCAAAGTGTCCTTTTTGCTTTTACTGCCCCTTTTGATTATATTTAATAAGGGGAGTACTAGATGGCATAATCAATACTAATATCGAACGCAAATTGGATAAGTATACACAAGTGCTTAGTGAAGTTTTTGCTCTGCTCTCAACTGGGGTGATGGGTATACAGGCTGCAGTTTTGGTTAGTGTGAGAACTGCAACTGTCTAGAGATAAACCAGCTCCAGTTGCCCTAGGAATTCCTGAACTTGTCTGTACAAGCCCTTTTTTGTATTTTGCAAGGTGTATATTGATCATTGTCTGCATAATCCTTATTGAGGCAAGGTGTCTTAAGTTCCGGTTCACATCAGCACGGCTTCATTTTAACTTGCATATGACTTCTTTAAAGTGATACTAAAGTCTTCTTTTTGTTTTAAAAATAACAAACGTGTTATCCTTGCCTTCTCTATGCAGTCGTTTTGCACAGAGCAGCCCAGATCTTCTTCTTCTCGGGTCCCTCGCTGGCACCCCTGGCCCCTCCCCCCCTGTCCCCACAGCAAGCCGCTTTCTATGGGGGCACCTGAGCCGAGCCGCTGCTCTGTGTCCATTCAGACACGGAGCCGCAGCTCGGCCACCCCCTCTCTTCATTGGCTCACTGACTTTGACAGCAGAGGGGGGTGAATGGCGCTCGATGCTGTGTGTCAGCCAAACGGGAGTGAGAGTCCCCGAGAGCCAAGGCTCTGGTGCAACATCGTGGATTGAGATGTGACTCAGGTAAGTAATGGTGGGACTGAGGGGGGCTGCTGCACACAAGTTTTTATCCTAATGCATTAAGATAAAAAAAAAAACTTCTTCCTTTGGAACCACTTTAACAAAGTCAATGCAAGTCGTGTTGAAGTCGCCCCAAAGAAGGGCCGGAACCCTTTTCTAAGTTGAAGCGACTTGAGTTGCACCGATTTAAAGCAGTTCCAATGTCATTAATGGGATGCGACTTGTGCGACTTTGTCCCATGACAAGTCATGGTAGTGTGAACCAGGGCTTAGTGGCCTGTAAGAAAGAGCAGCGAAAATGTGCACTTCTGTATAGCAGTCCTCTGCTTTTACATCTAATCTATCCAGTTGGAATAATTTTTAGATGATTGCTAATTGGTTTCAATGGTTGCCATTGTTTGTAAATTGCTCTTTGTGGAATTTAATATGTTCATATGTAGCATAGTAATTTTGCCAATCTCTATTCCTAGGGATCCTGCAGACGTGTCATTTGAGAATGACAATGCAATGACCTCTAGCACTGTGAGCAAGCTGGCAGAAGCTAGGAGGACCACCTACCTTTCTGGCAGGTGGGTGTGTGACGATCACAATGGAGATACCAGCATTAGCATTGCTGGACCTTGGATCACCCTACCCAACAATGGGGATTACTCTGCTTATTACAACTGGGTGGAGGAGAAGAGGAGTGCACAGGGACCTGGTAATTATATATACCCTTTACTCTGTTGCATGATTTTCATGTCTATATCATAGGCTTGCATAGTGTTGTTCCAGTATGAGTGCATCTAGGTATAAGGATGTGACCTAACACCTGCACTGAACAATGTTTATAAAAAAAAATACATTTCCTTTTATTTATTAAAAAAAAAAAAAAAAAAAAAAGTTTATTTATTTTAGAAGCAGTACATGTTGTCAAAAAAAGTTTTGCCTTTTAAAGTACATCTAAAGGCAAAACATTTTTGGAGATGTGGATGTTTCAGGGTTTTTACTGCTATCTGTGCCCCTTTAGGGAGATTCCCTTAATTACTAGGGATTCCTTCTCACTTCCTGTTTGGCTATGGGACAGGAAGTGAAGGGAAATCTCTGCAATGGGACACAGACAACGAAAAAAAAATCTGACATGAGTTATAACCCTCACTTGCTCTATTCAAAATCGGGGAAAATAAACTGTTTTGCCTATAGTTCTAGTTTAACATCACTTCAAAGTGTGTGTCTCCACATCTCCTGCAGGCATCATACATCACATCCTTTTTAATGGTTTTTTGTTGTCATAGAAAACTTTCTTAGCATTGTGTACAAACATGGAGGGGAATGCCAACTCCTAAAACCAGCCTGTTCTTTCCGTATCAAAGTAATTAGAAAAGCCGCATTGTATTGTACTAAGAGTGGCAATTTTGTATTTACAGTCAGTTAAAGGATAAGGTCACCTTTAGTGTCGGTTCACACTAGTGCGATGCCAGACATCGCATGTGATTCGCTCTGCATCGCTGTGCAGATCACATGCGATGTCTGTGCGAATCGATTTCAGCCATACAAACTGTATGGCTGAAATCACATTGCATTCGCACCAATATGGTGCAGGACCCTTTTTATTGGTCCACACTGGAATCGGATCGCATGGGTGTTCACACCTATGCGATCCGATTCCTGTACCATTTCACAGTTTGCACTGCGATCTACGAACCAATCTGGGTGTGTCATTAACTTTACATTGACACCCGCAGTGGTTCGCAGATCCCGGTGTAAACCACTGTGCGATTTAGGTGCGATGCGGGATTCAGCACTGAATCACAGGGTTTCCCGCATTGCACCAGTTTGAACGAGCCTTAAAAAAAATAAATGCACACTTTTTTGCAGGTAAAAATATGTGCACTTGCTATTTATTTATTTTTTCCTTTAATTGGGAGCCTGTAAAGCATTGCACCCGCGATCAGCGGATTGCGGGTGCAGTGTCAGGCTCCTGCAGATTGTCTGTGTAGTTGTCTGCTTGTATCCTCGATAGGCCAGGCTAGTTCATTGAGCTTACGGTCATTCAGTACCAGACTGTTCATCAGCACCCTGGTAGTTCTGTGAGAACTACAAGCAGTCAGCTACCAAGGATGATGGTAGTTGACTGTGTGAATGAATGACGTGGCTGTGTGGGCAGGAGGTCTCTGGCACGCTGTCACAGGGTGGGGGGGGATCAGGGGGAGGAGAGGCAGATGCTGAACATGTTACACCCTAAACATGGGTATAACATGTTCACAATGGTAAACTTATCCTTTAATACATGCTACCTAATTACTGGCATTTTTTGTACATGGCTACCCTGCTAGCTGAACCTCTGTTACTAGCATCCTTATCTTGTCAATGGCCCAGGAGCTTAAACTGTGAAAGTATGGACCATGGTGTTTTTGGTTATATGCACTGCTCCTTCCTACAGGCCTTGCTATACTTTTTTCCCACACATCTTTTGCACCAACAAAATAGTTTGTACAGAACAGAGTCATTTGATAAGAGAGCTGCCATCCTGCCCAGCATATCTGAGCAGGAAGGTAGGTCCTGGCCATACGTGGTCACCTTATATTCGGTTAGGACACGTTTACTGACTTTAGCATCAGTGAAACTTGTTCTGGGTGGAATAAGCAGGTACTAATTGCTTGCTTGTTTGCAGTTCTTGTGCTGTATATAGAAGATGACTGTTTGTTTGTTTTTTTTCTTTCCCAGAGATGGAGCACAATAATCCTGCATACACAATCAGTGCTGCCTTATGCTATGCAACCCAGCTGGTCAACACTTTGTCACACATATTAAATGTCAACCTTCCCAGAAAGCTGTATAATAGGCAAGTATAAATAGCACTTCAGAAAGTGGATGCTCTCTGAGTTATGAGGCCACCTGCAATAATGTCCATATGAAGTCTTTAAAATCTCCTTTTTAAATGCTGTCTGTAGCCTTGCTATCAGAGATATTTCCTGGTACCCTGGTTAGCACTTGGAGGATTCAGACATATTGATAAACGGTAGCCATTTAAAGAAGGCGATGGCTAATTCTTTACATGCTGAGCATCAGTGCCAGTTGTGCTGCCCTTCCTTCTCTCTAGTCCATTCATAGAATTTTTCCCGTGAATGCAAAGTAATCTGTAATTGGAGGAGACAGTTCCTGACATTTATCTGCCGCCCTCCATTCACAGAACACTGGGAAAGAATGCTACGAGATCTGTGAATGGGCAAGAATGATGAAGGGGAGGGCGAACAGCGCAATTGTTTTGCAACTGCTGATCTTAACCCCCACAGTGCTGATGGAAGATCACTAATGTGGGAGGAGTATTCAGCGTTAGCGGAGCAAAGATTTCTACAGCAAGCATCAGCCAGCAGGACAAAGGATACACTTTATAGAAGTAGATTGTCTCTTGTGCTGTATCCAAAACTATTGATAACTAGACTTCAATTTTAACAGGTGGGTATATTTTGCTATTCAAGTGAGTTGCTGATAAGTTTTACCTATTCTTTGGACAGACAATAGAACTTTTCATATGGAAAATAAGGTGAAGTTTATCACCAATAAACTCTGCACCACTGTTAGGTGAATTGTCCTTTATTCCTTATTGAGAAGCCTGTTCTGTGCTGATGATGGTTTTCAACTTGATAACCAAGCTACAAGATTTCTACTTGGGTCTCATTTGAAACTAAAAATTCTTTTTTTTTTTTTTTTTATGGCGTGGGAAAGGATTAGAACCCCTGTCAGGGTTCTTTTTTATTATGGCCATTGACTTACTTCAGAATGTAGTTAAGTAATGTCTGTAATTGTTCGCTTTGCTATTTTTTTATTTTAGCCCTCGTAGTTGACTCATATGTAGTGTTTCTCTAATTGACTGAGTACATCATATATGTCTGTCCAATTTTTAGTGAGTTTTGTGGAGAAAACTTGAGCAGATGGAAGTTTAACCGGGCAGTGAACAAACTGAATTCCAACATCTTATATCTATGTTTTTCTCAGGTATGTATCAGTGATAAATACCTTTTTAGCTGTGACAAACTTTATGTACTTTATCTATCATAGTGACCTCCTATTGCATAAATCACGCTCAATTGCCCCCCCTAACAAACAACCAAACAACCAGCTCTTTGGCATGTTAAAGTAGAGTTAGGCCCTAACTGAATGACGTTTAGTTTGTTAAACTACTGCGTATCATACATAACTGCCAATTTCAGTAACTCTGCTTTTGTTGAGGGGAAAAAAAAGAATTCCCCTCTGGGTGATCCAGAGTACACTGTAGGGATTTTGCCGGGAGGCGGGGCATGGTTTGTGATCAAGTGACCGCCGTGATTGGCCGAGCCGTCATGACGTCACTCCCCCACACCGGCTGCATGCAGTGTGAATATCTCCTAAACTGCGCAGCTTTACGAGGTATTCACAGTACCTACAGGTAAGCCTTATCATAGGCTTATTTGTAGGTACAAGTTAAAAAAAAGGCTTTACTACTGCTTTAAACAAAATTACCGCTCTCACCATTTTTCATGATTTGTTGCATCTGTGCTTATATCATGCAGCCCTGGTGTGGCCCATTTGTGCCTACATGTACTCAGTGATGGCTACATTGCATTTCTAAGAGCATACTTCCTGATGACTCCTGAACCATGGTCCATGCCTGCATAGTGTTTGTTGGAATTGCCACTTGTGGTGTCAATCACAAGCTGATGTGACGACATGTCCTATATGCTATGAGGCCTGTCAATAGACAGAATACGTAAACCTACTGAAAATGCTGCATACGTTGTCATGCAGACTGCACTGTAATATGACTGGCACGATAAGCTTAAATGAACTGTAATTTAGTCATACTTTTCATAGGAAGAAAACGTATGCTTATGAATAGTTTATATTGTTGTTTTTCTGTGCAAAGGGTGTGAATTTTTTTTTTTTTTTGCTTGTTACACATACCCTTTTAACCAATTCAATACCGTGCACTTTCACCCCCTTCCTGCCCAGGCTAATTTTTCAGCTTTCAGCACTGTCACATTTTGAATGACAAATGCACAGTCATGCAACACTGTACCCAAAATACATTTTTATCATTTTTTTTTCCCCCCACAAATAGAGCTTTCTTTTGGTGGTATTTAATCACTGCTGGGTTTTTATTTTTTGTTAAACAAATAAAAAATGACCGAAAATTTTTTTTCTTTAGTTTCTGTTATAAAATTTTGTAAATAAGAAATTTTTTCTCCTTCGCTAATGGGTACTGATGAGGTTGCACCGATGGGCACAGATGATGAGGCACTAGTGAGCAGTACAGATGGGCAGCACTGGTGGGCACTGATAGGCAGCACTGATTGGCATCCCTAAAGAGCCTGCACTGATATTTGATGCGCTGATTATCAGCAAAATCCCCACCCCCCTGTCAGGAAAACCGCTGATCGGCTCTTCTCTACTCACGCCTTGTCAGTATGACTAGAGGAAAAGCCGATGAACTGCACTTCCTGGTTACCATGTGATCAGCTGTGATTGGACACAGCTGATCACATGGTAAAGAGCCTATGTCATAGGCTCTTTACTAAGATAGGAGATGTGTGACAGCGAGTGGCTTATCCTGCTGGACGTCATATGACATCCAGTCAGGATAACTGATCCCCGCTGTGGCCGTCATTTTACAATATGGTGGGCGGGAAGTGGTTAATAGTCACATTAGGCCCTCTACACAATTGTTGACTGGAACACTGACATGCGTTCATAATTCTTGCCAAGGGCTTTTTGAAGCTGACTTGGTACAAGCAGCAATGCTGTAGGATTTATTCCCTTCCCATAGTATGGATAATGCCAAGAAAACTGAAAGACTTCCCCATAAACCAGTGACTGCTTCTAAACCACAATTTGACAATTAGCTAGCACACACAGAAAAACTAAAACAAGCTCCAAAACTTTAAAGAGTAACTCCACTTTTGTTAAGAAGCCCCCCCCCCGGGTGATCAGTGTAGGTCGCAGGGATTTTAACAAACTTTGTGGTAGAGTCCTACCTGTTTCTATCTTAGCCGTTGTATCTTAGTGCAGACCTCTGGGAAAATCAGTGAGCATATCGCACAAGCAGGACAAGTGAGAGAGAACCTGTTCTGAGACCGTGCACTGAAGTTTTTCTAAATAGAGAAAAGCATGTGAGGTTTGAAGAGGCAGGCAAGCAAGAACAGTCACTACAAGGAAGTGCCAGAACTTTGCCCCTTAACGAGCTGCAATTCAGCAGTAGCAGATGTGAGCGAGACATGCCTGAGAGCTGCTGTAGATATGTGCAGGTCCTAGGTACCAACATTTAAAAGAAAAGGAGTTGTTCGCTGATACAGAGTGATAGACACTTTAAAGGTACTGTAGAGTGTGTTTTGCACATTTTACATATTTTTCACAGGATGCAGAGGGGGTTATAGAAATGAACACTCCCCCTACCCTCATACGGGCTGCCGAGTGCCTCCTAGAGGAGGAAACTTCCCCTTGTCATGGGCGGCAGTGTGGGTGGTAGAGGAGGACACTTTTTCTCCTTTCTCTAACCCCACAGAAAGTGTTTCATCTGGCTTAGTCAGTCACACACAGGCCACTAACAAGCAAGCAGGAGATGTTGAAATTTGCTAGTATGGTTAGCTCTTCAATTGTCCAAGGCACTTGTTGTAAACACTTGTAAGATAAGTATTAAGATGTATTAAGATTTTTTTTTTTAATAGTGTTTTAAAATCTATAAAACCATTTTAAAAAGTAAAAAAAAATGAGTAAAGTTGACCAAAAAAGTAGTTTGATTAAAATGTTTCTCCTAACTCCTGATTGTATTCACATTCATGCCTCGCTTATGTTCCTGCCCAGTTTATTGGCCAACTACCTGTATATATCAGGGGAATTTCATGAGCAGATATGACTATATTATGGACTGTGTCGGGATGTCATTTAAAACTTGCACCACTGTGTGTGTGTAATATGTTTTACTATTGTTCACTGATTTGACTCCATATCTCTTTGTAGCATGTGGACTTGGACCTCCTGCACCCACTACATACACTCAGGAATCTCATGTACTTGGTCTGTCCAGATAGTGAAAACCTGGGAAGGTGAGACTAAAGGGTTTTCTTTTTCTGTTCAACATTTTGAAAATTGTTGCTTCTTAGAACAACCCACCAACTGAAGGGTGACCAGGCTTATGGAGATTCAGAACAAAACTGACCTGGAGTGAGTGTGTTGTGACATGGGGTAGTTGGCTCTCGTGGTAGATTTGTTTTGTACAGTGAGTCTATGGCAGATAGGAACTTTTTTTAAGGGCTTAGTAGCCAATTTTATTAAAACAGCAGAAAGCAAAACAGTCCACCATAAGATTTCCCACTCAGTACATCTCCAGCTTCAGCAGAATACGAATGCTGGAAAATGCCAAGCCACCTAGCCCATAAGCTCACTCAGCTTCAACTGCAGTACTATGTTGTACCTCTTACCAGTCTCTGTTGTCCAGTTCTCTGTTGTCCAGTTCTCCTGGAATACTTTGCTCTCTAGCCTTATGTCACGGCATCCTGCTGCATGGCCCATCTCTGGTCTATGGATTGGGGTTCTCCTGACATTCTAATGGGAGCCAACCTGACTCCTGGAACTGAGATCCTTTGTCTCTTGGCTTCTGGCTGGACCCTCTGACCCCCTTGAGCGCTTCAGTCTACCCCACTGGGATCTGTCTCCAAACTGGGAGCCATAAACTATCCTGAGACCTGAGGATATCGACCCTGCACACCTGTGTACTCAGCCAGGTTTCAGCTGTCTAGCAAAACCTGGATAAAGGATTGAATGATACTACACCAAATTTGGATACTTACACTGCTTGTACAGTATTTAGCAAAAATACATTTAGGTCCCATTCACTAGGGCAGCTGGGGTGAGGGGGGAATAGTTTCTGCATTCAGAGGCAGATAAATGCATCAGTACTCTGTGCTATGGCCACATATGACTGACTGATTAGCTGCCACCAGATTTTAAGCCCCCCTATCAATAGTAAATGGTTTGTCTCATCCCTGTAACTGAAACTGATCTGGAAGAGAGCTTATTTTTGAAAAAGTACCCACTGGCCAAATCACCAGATCAAAATAGAAGAAAGTAACCTAAAGAAAAATGCAGCCATCACATCTAAGAATAGGTAAGCTGTGTTTAATACAGCTTTAAACAAATGGACAGCTGAAATTCAGTTATTTTGGGCAGCTCAGACCTGTGTGTGTAATAATAAAAAAAAAAATAATGTATGCGTATATGTACAGTACATCCCGAAAGTTTTCACAGTGCTTCAGTTTTTCCACATTTTGTTACAGCCTTATTCCAAAATGGATGAAATTAATTATTTTCCTCAAAATTCTACAAACAATACCCCATAATGACAATGTGAAATCTTTGTAAATTTATTTAAAAAAAAAAAAAATCCCATGTACATAAAGTATCACAAAAGTGAGTACACCCCTCACATTTTTGTAAATATTATATTATATACTTTCATGTGACAACACTGAAGAAATTACACTTTGCTACAATGTAAAGTAGTGAGTGTACAGCTTGTATAACAGTGTAAATTTGCTATCCCTTCAAAATAACTCAACACACAGCCATTAATGTCTAAACTGCTAGTAAAAATGTCCAAATTGGGCCCAAAGTGTCAATATTTTGTGTGGCCACCATTATTTTCCAGCACTGCCTTAACTCTCTTTGGCATGGAGTTCACCAGAGCTTCACAGGTTGCCACTGGTGTCCTCTTCCACTCCTCCATGACGACATCACGGAGCTGGTGGATGTTGGAGACCTTGCACTCCTCCACATTCTGTTTTTGAGGATTCCCCACAGATGCTCAGTAGGGTTTAGGTCTGAAGACATGCTTGGCCAGTCCATCACCATTTGTACTTTAATATTTCTTTATTGGAGTTTCAGAAGAAGGTACATACATGTCATGACCAAACCAATAGTAATAGTAGATGTTCCATCTAGAAACAAGCTATTGTTACAGATAACACTGTGTTGAAAAGTAAACAGCAACATTTCAAATGGGTTGGCTGAAGCAAGGTAGTCGAGTAAGGAGAAAATCTAGATGGCGAGGGGGTGGGATGTGGAGGGGGGGGAAAGGAATTGGGGTATAGGGAGGAGGGGGGGAAACAGGGCACCAGCGGACCAGTGATAAAGAAATGTTCATATCAGTTCAGTTACACTTGAACAGTACATTTCGGGTGTTGTGACCACAAAGCCATATGTTTTTGAACAGTTAAATTTTTCCTAGCCACTATCCTTTTCCATTTCGCATTGGTAGTTGAAATCAGCGACAGTACTAGAAATGGAGGGGACTGTGGTGGTTTTCCATTGTCTGGTGATGTTTAATTTGGCAGCATATAGTAGGTGGAGAATTACACATCTAGATTGAGGTGGAAATTTTTCTATGCCAATGTGTAAGAGGGCCAGGGCAGGAGTCGGGGAACATGAAATCCCAGTGATGGAGGAGATCAAAGCTAATACTTGGTTCCAAAAGAGCTCAAGGATTTGCAAAACCACAGCGTATGTGCAATGGAGCCTATACTGCCGCAATTTCTCCAGCGGGATGGTGATTGGCCTGGATATATTTTAGACAGTCGGTAGGGGGTGAGATACCATCTGTGGATGGTCTTTTGGTAGGATTCCCAGTGGTTTGTGCAGCGAGACGCTTTATGAGTTTCTGTGAATGCTCGTTACCACTGGGTTTGGGTGAGGGGGACATTCAACGCCTCCGCCCATTTGTTTAAGGAATGCACTTGGGAGCACGGTGGAGTGTCGCTGAGACATGAGTACATCAGGGAGATACCTCTACTGGGGCATGGAGTAGTGGAGTAGTAGTGGTATATTGGTATAGGGATATTCACTGTGGAGGGTAGTTTAGTAAGGTTTAGGAAGTGTGAGATTCGCATGTATGTTAAAGCTTCTGAGCTTGGGAGTTTGAATTTGACTTGGAGAGAATCAAATGTATGCAGTGAACCATGATCTTTCAAGTCGCCAATGGTCAGGATACCAACGGAATGCCACCTGGAAAGGTTCAAATCAGGGATGCAGAGAGATATGGCTTTTAATGGTATTGGTAGAGTTCTACTAGGTGAGTTTTGCGGGTATATATTTAAAAGTTTTCTCCAGGCCAACATGGAGGCAGATATCATTGGGTTAATTTTCCGAGGGGCCGGAGAGTATCCAGCTGTCATCAGTAGGAGGTAGTCTGTTAGGGTAGCAGGTTGTGCGTAAGAAGCTTCTATGGTGGACCATATTTTTTCGGGTGTAGGATGCCACCAATAGTAAATTTGGTCTAAGATTGAGGCATAGTAGTAGTTGTCGATATTGGGTAAGCCCATTCCGCCTTGGTTCTGGTGTCTAGTGAGTATGTAGCTAGCACATCTAGGTGGTTTAGAATTCCAAATATATTTAGTCAGTTGACTTTGGATTGAGGACAGGAGAGAGCGGGGAAGAGGCAGAATGAGTGTTCGGAATAACTAAAGAAGCTTGGGCAGTATGATCATTTTAAAGGAAGCTATACGACCTAGAGTAGAGAGGCCTGTGCTGCGTAGAGATTTTAGTAGAGTAGGTAAGTTTCGAGAGAAGGTAAGGTAGTTTAAGTCAATCAGTCGTTTTGGGTTAGGGGAAATCTGAATTCCCAAATATGAGATAGATGTGCTCGCCCACATGTAGGGCAAGGTAGATTTCAGCCGGGCAGTCATTTGTGGTGGAAGGAGTATGGGGAGGACTATGGATTTTGTGGTATTAAGTTTACAGTAGGATACGGAGCTAAATTGGTGGAGGGTGTCTTGAATTTTTTGTATGGACTGGATGGGATTAGTGATCATTAAGATCACGTCGTCAGCAAATAAGCTAATTTTGTGATCTGTGCCATCGTAGGGAATACCTGTTATTAATGGATCGGATCTAAGTTTGGATGCCAAGGGTTCCATCAGCAGGGCAAAGATAAGTGGGGAGAGGGGGCACCCCTGTGGTGTGCTGTTGGTAATCTCGAAAGGGGTGGATTGAGTCTCTCCCGTGAGTACTTTAGCTGATGGGTTGGAGTATAGGGACAGAATTACAGCTTGAAACCACCCTGTAATACCAAATTTAGTCAACACTGCTTGAAGAAAAGACCAGTGGACTCTATCAAACGCCCTGTCTGCATCAAGGGACAATAGCAGAGAAGGCGTTTGAGTGTGCGCAGCATGTTGAATGAGGTTGAGGACCCTTCTGGTTACGTCAGGGGCTTGTCTACCCGGGACGAACCCGACCTGATCCGGGTGTACTAGCTCATGAAGGAACACCATCAGTTTGTTGGCAATAACTTTAGCAAGTAGCTTGATGTCGGTGTTCAAGAGCGATATTGGCCTATAGTTAGAGGCAACAGAGGTATCTTTCCCAGGCTTTGGGATGGTGGATATGATTGACCTTAACATATCAGTAAGTAGGGAGCCCAAGGAGCCAGCAGCATTAAAGAGGTCCGTCAGTCTAGGGACTAAGGTGTCTGCAAATTTTTTGTAAAAGGCATTGGTAAAGCCATCCTCTCCTTGAACTTTATGCAGAGGGAGAGCTTTGATTGCTCTATGGACTTCCTCTGGAGTGAATGGTTTAGAGATATAGTCGAATTGGGACTCTGAGATTTTGGGGAGATTTATCAGGGTGAGAAAGCTCTGTATTTGTTCTGCAGTTGGTTGTGGGGTGAGAGGGTCATGTTTTAGATTATATAGGGATGCATAATATTCACTGAATGCGTTAGTAATTTCCTGAGGGTTGGTTAGGAGTCGTTTTGAAGTAGGGTGATGGAGAGAGAGAATTTTGGCTTTCGTACGTTGGGCCTTAACTTGTTTTGCTAGGAGTGACCCATCTCTGTTGCCTAGGGCATAGTAATTGGCCTTCAAAAATTTTAAAGTTGTGCTCAAATTTGTGGAGCAGGAGAGTGCGTAATTTCTGTCGGAGCTCCAGGAGCTGGATGGCTTGTGTGTGAGAGGGAGAGGATTTGTTTGTTTTTTCTATGCTAGATATTTGGGACATAACCTCGTCAATGTGCTGGGTCCTCAGGCGTCTCACTCTTTTACTCATTTTTATAAAAATTCCTCGAAGGTACGCTTTGTATGTTGACCAGAGTACAAATTTGTCAATGTCAGGCAGTTCATTATGTTCGAAGAAAGATTGGTGCTCGGCTTCAATTTCCTGCCGGACTTTAGGGTCTTCTAACAAGGAGGGGTCCAGTCTCCAAAGTCTCGGAGGCCCAGGTCGTTGATCGCCCAGGGATATAGAAATAGGGGCATGGTCTGACCATGATATTAGGCCAATGTCAGATTGCGTGACGTTTTGTAGGGTCCATTTATCTGCTATGAAGGCGTCAAGTCTTGAGTAAGATAGCTGTGAGTGAGAAAAGTACGTGTAGTCACGTTCTGAGCCATGTTGTGCTCTCCATACATCAAAGAGATCTAGGTCGTGGAGTAGGGGGTTCAAAGCCGGCCGGCTTTGGCCTTTGGTAGTAGAGGCATCTATGGAGGGATCACCAACTATATTGAGGTCGCCTCCCAGTATTATGATTCCTTTGCGCAGGCTGTTGACCTTCTTGTAGAGGCGTCGGAAGAAGCGGAGTTGTCTGGAATTAGGGCCATATATATTGACCAAGGTGTAGGTGGTTTGAGCAACGGTACAGCTAAGTATTAGGTATCGGTCCTGCGGATCAGCATAGGTGTGGTGGTGCTGGAACTAAAGGGTGTCTCGGACAGCTGTCATCACTCCATTCAAGTGCTTCTCTTGTAGGAATGCAATGTCTGCATTTTGTTTTGTCAATTCCTTTTGTAGATTGGCTCGTTTGTGCGGGCTGTTCAGGCCCTTGACATACAGGGATGTCAGTTTTATCGGCATTTTAAGGCAGTCGGCGGTAATTCTTTATGGCAGGTCTACAATAGTAAGTATGGGGTATCTCTGACAGGAGCAGGTACTGGCTGAGGGGTGTGGTCCAGGGGGAACAGGGCATTTCGGTTCGCCTATATGCGGGCTTTTGTAGTAAAGTCAAGGATCAGCGGGATGCTGGTGTGGAACAGGGAAGGAAGTAAAAAAGAAGAGCCCGTTAGGAATGAAGGTTCAATGTGCAGACTAACTGCTAACAACTTGAAACGGGGGGGGGGGGATTTCCTCCAGTGGCGTCTCGGAACACAGAGCCAGTGGAGTGAAAGAGAGGCTTGGGAGAGGCAGTGATCCGCTGCAACCCGGCTATAAATAAAGTAGGGTCAAATGTGCGGACGGGATAATTCAGGCGTCTTGAAGTGACCAGTCAGCTTCCATTTGTGAAGGAGGTGGACGTGGAGTTTCCTCAAGGATTATGCGCCAGAGCCGTAGAAGTTGTAGGCCAGCTTGCAGCGTGCGCACAGCATGGGTTTTGCTCTGGTACGTGATCAGCAATTTAGTGGGTAACCCCCATTTGTCCTGTATATGGTGGTTTTGGAGTGCTTTAGTGATCGTGGCGAGTTGTCGACGATTCTCCATAGCTGCCTTAGAGAGATCTGTGTACAGCGCAATTGCAGTGAACGGATCAGGAAGGTTTGAGGATCTCTTGGCGGCAAACATCACTTTTTCCTTCGTGCTGTAGAAATGTATGCTCGCTAATACATCTCGAGACTTCTCTGGTGGGAGGTAAGATGGTTTTGGGAGCCTATGGGCTCTATCAATTTCCAGATCTCTATCGGATAAATCAGGTATTAGCGCTCACATTAGAGATTGCAGGAATCGCACCAGATCAGGTTGTGGTACAGATTCGGGTATGTTGCGGAACTTAATATTGTTCCTGCGCGAACGATCTTTGAGATCCGCCAATTTAAGGTTGATCGCCTGCAATTCTGCCTCATGTTCTGTGCATACTTCCACTGTATCATTATGGGCAGTGAGGAGATCAGACATTTTGTTTTCAATGTAATGCAGACGCTGGTCCTGTTGCTGTACTACAGTAGCCAGCGAGGACACTGCAGCCGAAAGATCAGTGTACAGGGTCTGCTTAAGGGATATGAGCATGTTCTTCATTGTTTGCTCAGAGATGGGCTGGTCTGAGGCAGGGAAGTTATCAATGGCTGCAGGATGCTGGACATTAGGAGGAGGCAGGATGAAGGGTATGCTGGGGTTCTGACCTGGGGCGTCCTCCTCTCTCCTGGGCTTAGATTTGACTGGAGAGGCAGAGGCAGGAGAACGGGGGGGAGAGTACTCAAAGTCTGTGATCGTGGGACAGCCTGGGCGTTGTGATCCATCGCCGCCAGCGTGAGGTGAGAGCTGAGCTGGAAATCTGTGTGAGGTGCCGGCGCCATCTTGTCCTCCTCCCGCTCCGGCCAGACAAAAGAAGTCCGTCAGCTTCTGAGGCATGGAGATCTGTTTCCTTCTCTTCAACATTATGCCTGGCTGTTGTGGAAGTGGTTGTGGGTCCGGTCGAGTGATTTTCATCCCGTTTTTAGTGCTGTGGAGCCGCTGATAGCCAGGTGCTGTGCGGAGCAGAGATTTTAAGCAGCCATTCATGGTGCTGGCAAGCCACGCCCCCCCAGTCCATCACCTTTTACTGACCAAGGCAGTGGTCATCTTGGAGGTGTGTTTGGGGTCGTTATCCTGTTTGGAATACTGCCCTGCGGCCCAGTCTCTGAAGGGAGGGGATCATGCTCTGCTTCAGTATGTCACCCTACATGTTGGCATTCATGGTTCCCTCAATGAACTGTAGCTCCCCAGTGCTGGTGGCAGCACTCATGCAGCCCCAGACCATGACACTCCCACCACCATGCTTGATTGTAGGCAAGACACTTGTCTGACGCTGAATATGTGCATTCAACTTCTTTAGTCGACCATGGCGAGGCCTGTTCTGAGTTAAACCTATCCTGTTAAACTGCTGTATGGTCTTGGCAATCTTCTTCTAGCCTAGGCCATCTTTATGTAGAGCAACAATTCTTTTTTTCAGATCCTCAGAGAGTTGTTTGCCATGAGGTGCATGTTGAACTTCCAGTGGCCAGTACGAGAGAATGAGATTGAGAACACCAAATTTAACACACTTGCTCACCATTCACACCTAAGACACATGACACCAGGGAGGGAAAAAAGCTAATTGGGCCCAATTTGGACATTTTCACTTAGGGGGGTGTACGCACTTTTGTTGCCAACGGTTTAGATATTAATGGCTGTGTGTTATTTTGAAGGGACAGCAAATTACAATTAGTACACTCACTACTTTACATTGTAGCAAAGTGTAATTTATTCAGTGTTGTCACATGAAAAGATATAATAAAATATTTACAAAAATGTGAGGGGTGTACTTACTTTTGTGAGCTACAGTATGTGTAATAAGTGTATGTGTGTATGTATGTGTGTGTATTAACCTTTTTGAGGGAAACTTGTAGGCTGTCATTGCTGACCTCCTAAAAATATCGGTTGTCTGGCTGTATACAGACCCCACTGACTTCCTGGAACTAGTTGGCAGGTCTTATGTAATAACAGATATTGTTTTTTTTCTCCACAATGTGTTCCTCATTAGGTCCGGGCCATTTGAAATTAGCGCAGATCTGGAAGACTCTATGGAATTTGTAGATCCAAGCGGAGCCGGCGAAAGTGATGAGAGTGGAGATGAGCACATAAGCGATGAAGAGACAGATCTGGGAACGGACTGGGAGAACCTGCCAAGCCCCAAATTCTGCGATATCCCCTCTCAGCCTCTGGAGATGTTGGACAGTCAGAGTACAATGATGTCTCAACCTATAGCCAGCAGTAGCGCGGGAGGTATGATCTCCTCTGCTGCTGCTTCAGTCACCTCGTGGTTCAAGGCATACACTGGTCATCGTTAACGGGAGGTGGATGGAAGGCTTTACCTCTCCTTTTAACTTTTTACCTTGGCAAGTTAAAGTCTGACATGTACAGAGAACGAATCTCTGCGACTGTGTTTCCTAGCTGTTTTATTTCCTTTTTAGTAGGGGAAGAACTTTGAAAAACTTTGATCGCTCAAATGATTGTGAGGAAATCGATATTGGAGTCTGTGCCCTTTAAGAAGAAATTGGTTTCTTTTATTCGAGAATAAGTCAACGTTCTGTAACATTTCCCAAGAAAGCAATCTTCCAAATATTGAAACTTTTTTTTAAATTTTGCACTAAAAAAAAAAAAAAAAAAAGCTGTTCAGCCACTTACTTCGTTATATAGTTCTTTAATAATTTGGACTTAATACATTGGGATTACTCTAGTTTTTGGCTTTGGATTTCTGCATTTGAAATTTTATGTTGATGAGCCAGAATTTAACTGAGAGGTAACAAATGTATGCAAAAGCTCACCTACCTACACAGAAAGTTATGTCGCACTGTGATTACATCACTGTCCTATGATAAACTATATTAGGCTGAGGAGGGGCTGCACTGCACAGCTTCACTGATTATCGAAAAGCTAGCTGTACATACCAAAAGTCCGCTCAGAACAGAATATTAGAAAATCTGTTTATTAATAACATGACGCGTACAGTTGTAAGAGTCTGTGAACATTTAGATATGAATGGCTTATGGAATGTGATTTTGTTTCTCTAATTCAATCATTTAAAATTGCCTTATTTAAAGCCCAAATTTTACATCCAGTCCAAATTTTACTTTGTTTTATATGATGTTGAGGGATAAGAATCCCTGCTTTTACTGTTATTCAGGGCCCTATTAGAGAGCTTCCCCTTAATTACTGTTTCACCAAGCATACGGTATGTGTGTGTGTGTGTATATATGTATATGTGTGTGTATGTATATGTGTGTATATATATATATATATATATATATATATATATATATATATATATATATATATATATATATATATATATATATATATATGGGAAGCATAGAACCCTGTCTTTATTGCTTCAATTGTGGGCAAATTTAAAAGATTTACATCAAAAAGTATAGCGCTAATCAAATAATAAACAGTTAACACAAATCATTATGTGTGTGTGTGTGTGTGTATGTATGTGTATATATATATATACACACACACACACACACACACACACACACACACACACACACGTGTCCAAATAGATAAATCCAGAAACAGGTGACAATCCCAAGGTGATAAATTAAATCTTCACCCACACTTCATCAGATTGTAACACCACAGTCATCCGTCCCCTTTATATTAAATAAAATACGCTTACCAAAGCGAATGGAGTCAAAATTTGCTTGTGTATCTGTATGGTCCCCGCCTGGGATAATGTGCACCTCCTCTGGGTCTGATTATGCCCTCATGGAAGCCTCATCTTTCACCCAGTAATACTCAGCCATAAGGCAAAGAGATTGTCAAAAGAGCCATATAGTGTTAAACCACGACTAAAAGTTTATTTAAAATGCACCAAATTACTTACAATGTTAAAACATATAAGCGCTTAGCAGACAAAAGCCACTCCCAGGACTCAGGCTGCTTCTGGGCCACTTGCAAAGAAATAAAGGGTCTATAATTGTTATCATAGGTGTATTTTAAATGATAGAGACAGAATATCAACCAAAAAACACATGATACACATGTTATTTACTCACCAAAACTGCAACTCAATTTATAAGTATTTGATCCCCCTACAAACCAACAATAATTCTGGCTCCCACAGACTGGCTACAGTATGTGTTACACAGATTAGTCCTGTCACTGTAAGAAGGTGATCCTAACGACAACTCATTATGTGTATAACAGACACCTGTCCACAGAATCTTTCTTCAATTCAAACCTCACCATCATGGGCAAGATCAAAGAGCTGTCAAAGGATGTCGGTGACAAGATTGTAGACCTGCACAAGACTGAAATGGGCTACAAGACAATCGGCAAGAAGCTTGGTGAGAAGGAGATAGCTGTTGGAGCGTTTTTTTGTTAATGGAAGAAATACAAAATACCATTAATCACCCTCGGTCTGGAGCTCCATGCAAAATTTTTGCCTCATGGGGTAAGGATGATCATGAGAAAAGTGAGGGATCAGCCCAGAACTACACGGGAGGAGCTTGTGAATGATCACCAGGCAGTTGGGACCACCGTCGCCAAACAAACCCTTGGTAACACAATATTCCACCAAGGATTGAAATCCTGCAGCGCTGGTAAGGTCCCCCCACTGCTGTCATCAGATGAGACCAAAGTTGAGCTCTTTGGCATTAACTTGACTTGTCGTGTTTGGAGGAAGACAAATGCTGACTATGACCCTAAGAACACCATCCCTACAGTCAAGCATGGAGATGGAGACGTTATGCTTTGGGGCTGTTTCTTTGCTAAATTACAGGCAGACTTTGCTGCATTGAGGGCCAATGGATGGGGCCATCTATTGTAAAATCTTGGATGAGAAACTTCTTCCCTCAGAACACTGAAGATGGTTCTTGGATGGGTCTTCCAGCATGACAATGACCCAAAACATACCGCCAAGGCAACAAGGGAGTGGCTCAAAAAGAAGCACATTAGGTCATGGAGTGGCCTAGCCAGTCTTCAGACCTTAATCCTATAGAAAATTTATGGAGGAAGATGAAACTTTGAGTTGCCAAGCGACAGCCAAGAAACCTTAAGGATTTAGAGGAAGATCTGTAGAGAAGAGTGGACCAGGATCCCTCCTGAGATGTGTGCAAACCTGATCACCAACTACAAGAAACGTCTTACCTCTGTGCTTGCCAACAAGGGTTTCTCCACTAAGTCATGTTTTGCTTGGGGATCAAATACTTATTTTACTCCCTAAACTGAAACTCAATTTATAACCTTTGTGTCATGTGTTTTTTCTGAATTGTTGATAAAAATTATAGACCCTTAATTTCTTTGTAAGTGGCCAACTTACAATATCTGCAGGGGATCAAAAAATAATTTTCCCCACTGTACGCATATCATGATTTGTGTTAACTGTTGATTTGATTAGCGCTGTACTTTTTGATTTGTTTGCTGTACAATTTATATCTACTGATGTGCCAGCTGCTGCACTTTCTTCCTTTCTCTGAGTGCGGTTTCTCCTCCTCTTAGATTTATAAATATAAAAGCTTTCCATTTAACCCTTGTACTAACATCAACGTATGTCATACATTGGCAGCAGAGAGGGATTTTATGCACACTCCTGGCTACTACAACAGCTGGGAGTGCTTGTAAATCTGACTGTGTTGATTTTAAGATGGAAGTACTTTGGTGGCTGTACTGTCAGATTGCTTCCACTGACCCCATAGTACATTGGCGAGTGGAAGCATTAATCCTAGGGTAATTATTCTTTGTTTTATCTCTAAACTTATGATAAGTGTTTTTTAAGCACTGCCCATGGAAAATTTTGGGTACTGAAGCTTGTCATTGATCATCTGATGAGGGGAGCTTCCGCTTTTGAGTGGAACTCCGCTTTTAATGGGCATGTGATCTAATCATTTCTGTGTTTTTGTTTTTTCTGCCTCCTTGTAACCTCCTCTGTACATTTCTTTGAAACAATCAATCCATATTATTTGTGCAATACACTATGCATATTGCAAAACCTCATGGTCCCTAGTAAATCTCAGTAGTGGGCAAGAGTGTGGCTTCTTTCTTGCATACAGTGGGACCATGGAGAACAAACAAAGCCACCTTCTAACAGGAAGTTGGATCACAGCAGCAAAAAAGGAGGCCAAGAGCAATAGAAGGACATTTTTGAGATAGAAATACTTAATTTTTTTTAGCAGAATTTAGTGTCCTATTAAATAAGCGTCTAACAAAAAGAGGGCTGTGTTGTCCTAGCTATAAGACCGCACTTTATTAATAAATTAAAAAGTAATCAGCATGGCTTTGGAGCATATGACCACCATGTCGGCGATTTTTTTGATTTTTTTTTTTTTATATAGTGATCACTTGACTTCGTTAAAGAACAGTGACAGCTGCCAGCATATATCTTTCTCTAAACACTTGCTGTGACAGTACAGTGTTTTTAGTATTTTGTAAGCCTATAATAAATCTGAGTAGGGTATTTATTAAAACTTTCTATCAAATAATTTTATTTCTTTTAAAGTATAATGTAAATATAGATCCAAATAGACACGGATTGATTCAGCGCAACTGGCGCTTGCAAAACGTGGTGCAGCTCTACATAGAAACCAATCAGCTTCCAGCTTTTTTTTTTTTTTAATTAAATCAAAGCGTTTGTTACCCCAACACTTCATATTCCAGATGCACTATATTACCAAAAGTATTGGGACACCTGCCTTTACACGCACCGACTTGTCGACCAGCCGTCGTCATTATACTGTGGCAGGTCGGCACGATTCCGTGAACCCACGTAGCTGTATGTCGACCCTTCAAATGCCTATATCAGGGGCATGCACGGTGGGGGAGCCGATGCCGGTGGTCGTGGGCACGACAGCCAAAACAGGGACGTGTGTATAAAAAAACAAATCCCTGTTCTGAGGAGAGACAGATCATCTGCTCCTACTAGCTAGGAACAGCGATCTGTCTCCTCCTCTGGTCGGTTTCATCCCCCCACAGTTAGAAACGCAAACGAGGGAACACTTAACCCCTTGATCACCCCCTAGTGTTAACCCCTTCCCTGCCAGTGACATTTATACAGTAATCGGTGCATTTTTATGGCACTGAATGGCAAAGATGTTTTTATTACAAATTATGTGCGCAGATTGCAGTTCCTCTTTAATGGCATCCCAGTCTAAAGCTGGATACACACTCTACAATTTCCTGTCAATTGTTTTTCCTTCAGATTTACCAAAACCATATAATATGAGGTCAAACTTTTAAAGTGGTTGTAAACCCTTACAGCACACTTTTTGCTACAGGTAAGCCTATACTAAGGCTTACCTGTAGCTACCCTGGATATCTCCTAAACCTGAACGGTTTAGGAGATATTCCCTGTATTTGCATGTGCCGACGTCATAGGCACATGCGCACTGAAGCAACGGCACGTACGTTGCTTCATTGAGTGTGCAGTTACCGGCGGATCCCACGAGCATGCGTGGGACTGACGTCATCACGGTTACGGCCAATCACAGCGACGGAGCCCGTGATACCCGGAAGTAACTCCGGGAGCGATGTCAGACGCTGGCGCGGTGTACGAGGATGGTTGCAGGGGCTTCGATCTCAGGTAAGTAATTCATAATGAGCTGGTATGCTATGCAAGAAGTGCATTTGTGAGGTCAGGCACAGTTGGACGAGAAGGCCTGGCTCGCAGTCTCCGCTCTAATTCATCCCAAAGCTGTTCTATCGGGTTGAGATCAGGACATTATGCAGGCCAGTCAAGTTCCTCCACCCCAAACTCGCTCATCCATGCCTCTATGGACCTTGCTTTGTGCACTGGTACGCAGTCATGTTGGAACGGGAATGGGCCATCCCCAAACTGGTATCACAAAGTTGGTAGCATGAAATTGTCCAAAATGTCTTTGGTATGATGACGCCTTAAGAGTTCCCTTCACTGGAACTAAGGGGTCAAGCCCAACCCTTGAAAAACAACCCCACACCATAACCCCCCCCCCTCCCCCCCCTCCATCAAATGATTAGGACCAGTGCACAAAGCAAGGTTCATCTAGACCAGGGGTCTTCAAACTACGGCCCTCCAGTTGTTCAGGAACTACAATTCCCATCATGCCTAGTCATGTCTGTGAATGTCAGAGTTTTACAATGCCTCATGGGACGTGTAGTTCTGCAACAGCTGGAGGGCCGTAGTTTGAGGATCCCTGATCTAGACACGCATGTCCTGATGCGCCCGCTGCACAGCCATTCACTGGGAAGCTCAGTGTGCTGCAGCCTCTCCTCCCCCCAGAACAGAGGGAATGTAATCACTTCTAAAAAAGGATATTTATAATGCTTTTTTATATCAATACAAAAATATTTTGCCTTTCATTTCTAGTTTAAACGGAATGGGTTGTTTAACAAGGAGATCATTTATAATCACTGATTGGCTACCATGCACAACTGCACCAGAATTTGCACTCTCTTGTTTTAATAAATCAACCCCTTACTGTCAAGTTAGCTGATGCTGCTAAATTTGTTCTGGCCATCCAGGCATTGATGGCCTCTGGTTACAAAGGGTTAAGCAGGCCAGGAACAGTCAAAATCTTTCATGGAAAAGGTGTGATCTCTTATGTAAAATTAGAATAACCTCTATTGGCAGTAACCAAAATCTTTCTATAATTGCTGATCATACCCGTTTAACAGAGCATATTTGTCCCATTCCTGTACCTAAACCTGTATAAGATGGTGTAGCCTTTCTGCCATGTTTTGCTTGAATGGCCTGGTTCAGATTGCACTATGGTGCTTCAATTTGAATGACCAGGTCAGAGTCCTAACCCATTTCTCAAATACAGAATTCTTGTGTGTCTGAGAGGTGCTGTTTATTTCCAATATTTGAATCATTGCAGTGAAGCATCAGCCAGTTTTTGCTTATTTATTCCTGCATTTTGCATCAAAGTCTTATTGTATGGCCACAAGAGATTGTAGTTTTAGACCGTGACTTTCTAGAGCAGAGCTCCCTCCTAGGGCATGGACTGTGTTGGGGTACAGGCCAGGCACAACTGTTCTATTATATACTGTCTTGTTCGTTGTAGTAAGATTTTGGAGTTGGCATGCAGACTCTTGCCCCAAACATAACCCTGTACATTTTGGGCCATTTTACACCTGTGTGTGTGTGTGTGTGTGTGTGTTTATAGGCAGCTTAATCCATTACAAGGCCCATAAATTTTTGGGGCGCAAGTAGTGCACCAGGAGACAGAGTGCTTTCACTTCTCTCCCTTTTGGTGGGCTGGAGGTACGTGTAAACACTAACATTGAACTTCTCTTTTAGTAAATTTGGGTCTGTTATCTATATACTTGAGTGCATTTTATGTTTTATTTCCCAAAAAAATCTTGTTGATTTTGCCAGAAAACTTGAAGCTGCTAACTATTCTCTGCCCATGCCAACTTTTATCAGTTACATTGTTCTTAGCTATCTCTAAGGCCAACCATAGACAGCTTGAATATCGAACGATTTTTGCAGAACCATGTATGGGCAGGCTGAATGTACCAAAGTTGATCGATCAATTTGGATACAACCAGCCTGCCAGATTTTACATGCGATTATTGCTAGTGGCTGATGTAGCGGCTGCTAATAATCAGTTTTTCTGGCAGGGACCGCTTCCCCTGTCATCACTGTCTGTTTGCAGGAAAGAAATTAGATCCATCTATGGGCGGCCTAAGCACTACAGAATCACAAGGAGGATTACGGGATACCTGCTCCTCTATCTTGTTTGTTTTGTCCTGAAACAGAAGGGTGGCTGAGTGTTGTCCTAGGACAGGATGTGTAATACTGGCAGAATCCTCAGGTTAAAAAAAAAAAAGGAAACTTGAAATTAGAAAACTAATGGAGCCACCACATCTAAAGACTGGTAAGCTGCTTGTTTTGTGTTTTAGGGTAGACTCAAAACACAACTGTCAACAATTGGTTGTTGAGACGGTTGTGGACCTTTAGCTTGCACCTCAGGGTTCTCCATGACTTGCTTTAGTATTAGATTGATAATAAAATACAAGCAGGTGTGTACCCAAAATTAACCTGTTAAGTATATGTGGAAAGTCAATCTAAAAATATATGTGGAAAGTCAATAGTGTCCATAGTGAAAAAATGTTTGTCAATAAATGGAGAAAAATTCCATGCGAGAAAGATGTGTGTAAATGATGTCTTTTCAACCAATGGGTGCAGCAAGACAATTTTCTTCATGCAGTCTAGGCCAACAATGGATGGATGGTGATGCTCAGGTCTCCAGCAGATTGTATATTTCTTTTTTTCCTGGCGTTTTTTAATAAACCTTTTCCTATTGGATTCATGCACTATGTGGAGGCTTTTTCTTCTCTCCTTTATGATCTGATATGCTGCACTGTTGAGTTTGCATATTATATCCAGCTGACCACTTTTAAGTGAATGCAAGCATATCCATCTGCTGGAGACCTGAGCATCACCATCCATCCATTGTTGCTTCGGATGAGGCCATAGAAATGCATCTCCATACCATCAGTGTCTCCTATCAAGCACCCACAGGATTGATAGATCCTTATGCCTGATTGACACACCACCGTATGGTGAGTGTGTCCACCTCTTTTGGTAATTTCTTCTACTATTACAGCTGTACATTGGCCTAGACCGCATGAAGAAAATTGTCTTGCTGCACCCATTGGTTGAAAAGGCATCATTTCCACACATCTTTCTCCATGGAATTTTTCTCCATTTATTGAGGAACATTATTTCAATATGGACACTATCTTTTTTACAAATATTGGAGATTGACTTTCCACATATATTTAACAGGTTAATTTTGGGTACACACCTGCTTGTGGTTTATTATCAAGCCATTACTAGTTGTACACCACTTTTGGGCGATATGCTGTCACTTTGTTTCATATATCGCTTATCAGCGCTGCATTTATAAATTTATTTGTATTTCATTGCACAGTTCGCTACACTGTTGATGCTGGCTGCTATTATTTTGTTTTTTTGTTATTCCTAGTAGCGCAACTTTACTTTTTTGTTAGTATTAGATTGTATGACCTTCACTTGAACTAACATTTTAGGGTGTTCACTCCACCCCAGGGGAGAGTACAAAGTAGCTGGATTTTTTTTTCTGTTGTAAGTAAATAGCCAGACTGTGGACTGGAGGCCTAAGCCTTTGAAAAGTGATCTGAGCAAAATAAGCCCCAAAAAAATGTAGTTCTAATAGTACAGGAATAGGGGATCCAAATTAAAAGTAACACTTACATGTTTTCATCTGACAGCTTTTCTTTACCAGGATGCTGCGGCACCCCAATTTGATAAAAGGCTTTCTTAGCCCAGCCCTGAGGACCTAAACCGTTCTTCTGAGCTCCTGTGAAATCATCTAGTTGTGCCATATTGTATTTCTTCTGAATTCTTCTGTGGAGAGAAAATGTTCAAATATGTTGTTTGGGAGCTCATCCTTTTTATCAGTCACCTTCATTGATTAACCACTTCCCACCAGGAGGCCGTCATCTGATGTCCTGGGCTTTAAGTGGAGATATCTAAATGATGCCTACAGCTGCTAGCATCATTCAGATATTTTTTTTTTTTTTTTTTCAGCAGGCGATTCTCTGAAAAGTAAAAGCCCCCATACAGATTACTGGAAACAGGGAGTTAAGTGCTCCTATATTGCCATGCATGGCCAAACGTGGATCTCAACTTTAAACTGATTACTAAGGTGAGGTAATTTGAAAATGCCTTTGACCTCCATGCCCTGATCCTATAGTTTACTAAGCCTGTCTATACAGTACTGTGCAAAAGTTTTAGACAGGTGTGAAGAAATGCTGTAAAGTGAAAATGTTTTAAATATATATTTTAATTGCTCACTTTGCAAATTGATACAAATAAAGAAGAAAATCTAAATCAAATCAATATTTGGTGTTACTATCCTTTGGCTTCAAACCAGCATCAAGCATCAAAGTCAGGGATTTTGTAGGATTGGAGATGAGATGAATGATTAACCAATTATACCAAGCAGGTACTAATGATCATTAATTTCATATGTAGGTCTAAACACAAGGTAGTTATACTGCATCAGCAAGTTCTCTCCCAGGCGCAAATTTCAAAGCAGACTGGCGTTTCCAGATGTGCTGTTCAAGCTCTTTTGAGGAAACTCAAAGAAATGGGCAGTGTTGAGGATTGTAGACTAGGTATGCTAGGTAGGATACATAAAAGCAGCAGATGAAAGACAAATCATGCTTACTTCCCTTTGACATCGGAAGATGTGCAGCAGTGAAATCAGCACAGAACTGGCAGAAACCAGTGGGACCCAGGTATACCCATCTACTGGCCAATGATCTTCATGGAAGAATAAGTTTGGGCTGCATTTCTGCAAATTGAGTTGGAGATTTGGTCAGGATCAATGGTGTCCTCAATGCTGAGAAATATGGGCAGATGCTTATCCATTATACCATCAAGGAGGCGTGTGATTGGGCCCAAATTTATTCTGCGGCAGGACAATGACCCCCAACCATACAGCTAATGTCATTAAGAACGATCTTCAGTGCAAAGAAGAACAAGGAGTCCTGTAAGTAATTGTTTGGCCCTAAGAGCCCTGCTCTCACCATCCAGTCTGTCTAGGATTACATAAAGAGACAGAAGGCTTTGGAGGCAGCTTACATCCACAGAAGAGCTGTAGCTCGTTCTCTAAGATGTTTGCAACACCTTACGTGCCACGTTCCTTTGAAAACTGTGTGCAAGTGTAGCTAGAAGAATTGCTGTTTTGAAGATAAAAGGGTGGTCACACCAAATATTGATTTGACTTGGATTCCTCTTCATTTACTCTCCCTTTTGTTAACAGATAAATTATAATGAAAGCATTCTTAAGTTACAGCATTTTTTCACACCTGCCAAAACATTTGCACAGTAGTGTATAAAAAAAAAAAGTGGGCACTATGAATATTGAACTTTTTGTTGATTAGCAGTTATGTCAATCCACTATCAGTAATGCTTATTAACCAAAAATATAATCAGGAAAGTTGGGGAAGAGTCCTAAGTCCTTATCTGCTTTGTTGTGTCAAAGTATTGAAGTAAGGGGGTCATGTTGACATCCTGGAAACTAGTGGTTTCAGACACCGACAACCACCAGTGGCAGTCTTTATGTTCCTTTTAACAGGTATTACTTTAGAGATCGATCACAAGGAAACACAGAATTCATCCTCCAACAACAGGTTGCATCCTTTGACTTTTGGGGCATACGATTGTAGTGAAGTGAAGAGAAAAGGGAAAAGAAAAAAAAAAGAACCTCTTTGCAACATGAACGCTGCTCCTTAACTACCTCAATACAGGGCACTTACACCCCCTTCCTGCCCAGACCAATTTTCAGCTTTCAGCACTCACACACTTTCAATGACAATTACTCAGTCATGCAACACTGTACCCATATGAAAATTGCATCCTTTTTTTTACACAAATAGAGCTTTCTTTTGGTGGTATTTAATCGCTAGTGTGTTTTTTTAATTGTGCTATAAATAAAAAGACTGTAAATTGTGTGGAAAAATGCCCCTTTCTTTGTCATAATATTTAGCAAATTAGTAATTTTTCTTAATAAATTTTGGCCAAAATTTATACTGCTACACATCTTTGGTAAAAATAACCCAAACTAGTGTATATGATTTGGTCTTTGTGAAAGAGTCTATAAACTATGCCAATTACTGAAAATTGATCACACCTGATGTACAGAAGGCCTATCTCATTTCTTGAGACACTAACAAGTCTGGAAAGTACAAATACCCCCCAAATGACCCCTTTTTAGAAAGTAGACATTCCAAAGTATTAAGTAAGTAGCATGGTGAGTTTTTTAAGTTGTAATTTTTTTTCCCACAATTCTTTGCTAAATGAAAATTTTTTATTTTTTAATTTTTTTACAAAATTGTCATATTAACAGGTTATTTCTCTCACAGAGCATATGCATACAACAAATTACACCCCAAAATACATTCTGCTACTCTTGAGTATGGTGATACCACATGTGTGAGACTTTTACACAGCCTGGCCACATACAAAGGCCCAACATTGAAGTAGCACCTTTAGGCATTCTATGAGCACAAATGCCATCTCATTTCTCAACCACCTATTACACTTTTCAAGGCCCTGGAGCGCCAGGACAATGGAATTGCCTACAAAATGACCCCATTTTGGAAAGCAAACACCCCAACATATAATCTGAGGCATAATGAGTCTTTTGAATTGTTATTTTTTTTCCAGAAGTATTTTGAAAATGTGGAAAAAAAATGAAGACGCATTTTTTTTTTTTTTTTACACAAAGTTGTCAATTTATAACATAGCATGTATATAGCAAAAATTGCACCCCAAAACACATTCTGCTACTCTTCCTGAGTATGGCGATACCACATGTGTGAGACTTTTACACAGCCTGGCCACATACAGAGGCCCAACATTGTAGTACCTTCAGGCGTTCTAGGAGCATAAAATTACACATCTCATTTCATTCCTACCTCTCACACTTTTGAAGGTCCTTGAGCACCAGGACAATGGAATTACCCACAAAATGACCCCATTTTGGAAAGCAAACACCCCAACGTATAGTCTGAGGCATGGGCTGGTGACAGGTACTCGGGTACTCTGATGGGCTGGTGACTGGTACTCAGATGGGCTGTGACAGGTACTCAGATGGGCTGTGACAGGCACTCAAGTACTCGTGTACTCAAATGAACTGTGACAGGTACTTTGATGGGTGGTAACATGTCCTCTTTATGGGGGGGGGGGGGCAATTAGTGTGATTGGTGTACACTGTATGTTACCGCAATCTCATTCTCACATACGATCGGTGTGTGAGGAGGAGAACCCGGTAACATCTCGTTACCGGTCTGTGTTTACATTTAGTGATCGGCTGTGAAAGGATCACAGCCGATCACGTGGTAAACAGCCACTGTCCAATGGCTGTTTACCAGCGTCGGTGACTAGCAGTGTTCCCCGGAACATGCTGCCACCGATGCGCATACACCGTGCAAAGTGGGGTGATACCATCTTTGATCGGCCGTGACTTCATCATGGCCGATCATGTGGCAAACAGCCAGACCCAATGCTGTTCACCCCCCTCGGTGGCGAGCGGTGTCTCCGTGACACGCCGCCACTGAAGGTACAGGGCTGCACGCACACAATCGTGCGCATGCCTTGTTTAAATTGATGGATGTCATATGATGCCTGCCCAGAACGAGAGCCCCTGGCCGCCATATGATGGACGGCAAGCAGTTAAAACCTGCTTCAATGTTCATTCGTCAGACTGCCTGGTGTCGAGAAAGATGCAGCTTCCAAACAGCAGATCCTTTAACCACTTCAGTCCTGGAAGATTTGGCTGCTGAATGACGGGCCATTTTGTGCAATTCGGCGCTTTAACTGACAATTGTGTGGCGTTGTACCCAAACACAATTGTTTTTATTTTTTGCGCTATAAACAAAAAAAAGCAACAATTTTGAAAAAAACGCAATTTTTTTTACTATAATAAATATCCCCCAAAATATAAAAAAAAACATTTTTTTCCCTCAGTTTAGGCCGATATGTATTCTACATATTTTTGGTAAAAAAAAAATAAAAATATCGCAATAAGTGTGTGATCAGTTTGCGCAAAATTTATAGCGTCTACAAAATAGGGGATAGTTTTATGTCATTTTTACACTAGTAATGGCGGCGATCTGCAATTTTTATCCAGACTGCGACATTATGGTGGACACATCGGACACATTTTTGGACCATTGGCATTTATACAGCGATCAGTGTTATAAAAATGCACTGATTACTGTAAAAATGTCGAAGGGGTTATCACTAGGGGACGATCAAGGGGTTAACTGTGTTCCCTGTTTGTGTTTCTAACTGTAGGGGGCGGGGACTGACCTAGAGGAAGTGACGGATCATGGTTCCTAGCTAATAGGAAGTCACAGTCTGCCACGCCTCTCAGAACAGAACAGGAATGTGTGTTCACACACACACGTCCCTGTTCTGCCTCTCGTGCTCGCGATCGCTTGTGGCCGGCAATCATCGTGACTGTCTGCCACGAGCATCGGCACCCCCGCTGTGCAGCGGGCGCGCGCCTACTATTATGATCCCACGAGCCAACGTATAGCTACGACTGCTCGTGGGGATCGTGCCGACCTACTGCAGTAAAATGATGGCGGCTAGTCGGAAGGCGGTTAAGAACCAATGTACAAAAATAGATCATGCTTTTTTTTTTATTGTCTTTTATTGAAGTTTTTTTTGCTGTTGAGGTACAAAACAGGGCCAGTGGGGCATACCCCGGCCAACCGGTGCACTTAGCCATGTGCATAACAAAGTACAACTAACGCTTTAAAACGACACATTCCTAACCAAACACAACACAATCATCGCTCAGGTTACAGCATTAGGCTTGTGATAGGAGATATCGTTTTCTTGGAGGATCTCATCACGCTTTTAGTTGGCGGCGGTTGACGCTATAGTAACATTTTGAAATAAATGTGGTTATTTTGATTTCTAGGCTTACATCTGTTTATTTAGCCGGGGTCTGGATCTCAGCTCTTAGCAGAGCCAGGTAGATATAGAGGAAATTATCTGGGTTAATCTCCTGAGGGCTGATCATCTGTTGAGTCTGTCCACAAATGCCAGACTTTTTCATATTTTTTGGGGCATCCGTGAGACAGATATGTTGTTTTATAGAGGGGTATCGTGCAAACTGATAAAATTATAAGTGCAGCGTAATAAAACACAGTCCAATATGCTGGTGAACAACAAATCCCAGAGAGATGAAAAGATGACTCCACCGGTGAAGATCAGCAATAACAAATGAATGGTGACAGACCCCTCCCTTCTAAGTTCTACGCTCACCTCAGAGAATGGACCCCCGAGCTAACAGGTAGTCATGCAAGCAGGCCCCACACAAAAGGTAGGTAGCAAAACAGATCAGTTTGAATTTCTCCTCCAGATCGATAACCTCAATGGGGCATCAAACCATATACAAATAAACAAAGGGGAGAGTTAAGTGCTCACTGTGCAACCATTTAAAAATTTTTTAGGTCCAATGCGGACTACTCACATGAGTTGAAGCAAATACAGGCATATAGCACAACAATGTGCCGTTAGTTTCCAAGGATGTCAGCGGGTGACGTCATCCGTGTGTGGCTCCTCCCCCGTATGCGTTATGTTCATCAGAACTTCCTCAGCGGGGCCTATCGTGCTAACTAGTTGCCTCCAAAAAACAAAATAAGTGTAGCGCTAACATCAAGGTGAATGAAATAAATAATCTAGGACGACCATTACATCATCAAATTAAACTCAAAAGTAGATTGTCCGCAAAAACATAATTCATCCAAAAAAAGTCCTCAGTGAAAATGTGATATATATGAATAAGTGACAATCATCTATGCAAATGTGACTTCTTGGATGTGATTTGATGTGCACGTGACATCTATGATGAAAGGGACACCACCACCGATACTGAAGAGGCTTACCGAAACGTTTGGACCGAAAGGAGCGTACGCTCAATACGGTCAAACAGGCTGGGATGGAAGACAAATAGTGGATATCCGTATGGACTGTGGAAAAATCCTGGGGTGGTCTGTACATCAGTATATTCCTCAGGCGTGATGTCCGCAGCAGTAAAAGGAAATGTAAACAGATGGAAAAACAAAGAAAGGCCACATAGTGTAATTCCGTAAAAAATGTGTACCAATTTATTTTAAAAAAGAAATACACTCACATGAAAGGATGGATAAAACAGCGCTGTATAAATAAAATGGCAGCAGTGGGGTCCTATCTGACGCGTTTCGTCTCATTGGACATCGTCTGGGGGGTCCCCCCACTGCAGCCAACAAGGTTTATATAGAAAACGTGATCCCCTAATGCAGGGTCAACCAACAATGCAGATGGCATGTAAACATTAGTACTTCCGGTATTGCCTCGCCTTATCAACTAGTTGCCTCCATGATGACAGGGTGGGGGGATTGGGGGACTTCCACTTTAGTACCATGGCTTTTCTCGCATAAAAAAGGATACGTATTAGGGTGCATGCTGCTTTAGCTAATGCCAGTTGTTCCACTAGGCCAAGGAGGCAGACACTAATTGTCAGAAGAATAGTGGTTAAACCATGTATAAATTGAGTTACCTCCTGCCAATAGTCCTGGCTCTGTGGGCAATCCCAAAATATATGTGTGAAGTCTGCAGGAGTACCATACATCTCCCAGAAGAAGTCACAAGGTGTGACGAAACCGGTAGGAGGAGTTGGCTGACTGATGCACAAAGAACTAGGAAGTGCTGTGGAGAAAATAGGACAGGGGAAACGCCGTATGAAGGGATTGCAGACCGGAATACAGGTGACCAACTCACTCTTTCACACCAGCACAGCTCAATGCGGTTTTTAAATATATTTAATGTAAGTGTAATGTGATGAGTTTTTAGTTGCAATTAAATCTTTTTAAATGGAATTGCACGCCTCTATTATTCCCTGTATGCATATGAGGTGATCTTTGAAAATACCAGATGGAAGTTGTGGCTTTATTTATCAGCGTTCTTACCAGGAGGTGGGGTGAATATGGGATCTATGTTTACCATTAACCAGCCACTATATGTTTGATGACCATCTAAGTTGTTACCATTTACTACAGGCTTGTTTTTAAAGCCCTTAGGCTGGATTCACACCTATGCATTTTTAGTGCATTTTGCATTTTGCAGATTTGCACTACAGAACGTGTTCCATAGGAAACCATGTTAAATGGACTGTGGTGCAAATCTGCAAAATGCAAAAAGCACTAAAAATGCATAGGTGTGAATCCAGCCTTAAAGTGGATGTAAACCCGAAAAAATATATATTTTTTTTATATCATACTGTAGAGTATAAGATTTGCTATCATTTGAGCCCAGTCTTGCCACACAGAGTTAATCCATCTCTGAGCAATCCCCTTTTATTGTTCAGTGAGAGAAATCTTGACAAACTGACAAAAACTTTGTCAAATCCTCCCCCTTGCTGTGAGTGACAGGTGATTTACATCTCCTGCATTAGCCTAAGAGACATGCAGTATCTTTAAATTCCCTCCCCCACTCCTTTCTTCAAGGATTGGCTGTTCCACACCTCAGCATGACTTGGCATGCTGAAGTCATGTGATTACTTTCCTGTCTTTTCACTGGATGTTAGAGATCATAGCAGAAGTTCAGCAGAAGTTCAGTGTTAGAAATACACAGAGAAAATACATACTGACAAGGGGAGTGTAGAGGTGGGCGGGGAGTCTACTGACATCACAACTCCACCCACCGAGCTCCAGACAGCAGACCCACCCACAGAATCTGCAGTTTTTCAGGGCTAATAAAAGACCGAGGGGAGACATTTGACAGGTAAAGATACATGCAGGAGGCATGTATATCCTTATAGATGACCCCTATGGCAGTAGTTTAGAAAGGATGACATTGGGTTTACATCCACTTTAAAGGTGAGGGCATACCTGAAGGTGTAGAGTGCACAGTGCATGAAGACACCATGTTTCACCTTTTTTTCTTTGATATGTTTATGGACTTTTTTTTGCTTATCAATATTGAGGACTGTGTATATACACAAAGAGCACTTGCACTTTTTTCATCTGCTAATGAGCACCTGCACTATAATTGGGAATATTTTACTTAATTATCCTATTATCTGTTTATTTCATCTTACCACTTTTAGAGTTTTAGTATATTGCATAATTCTTAGCACCGCACGTTGGGTATATATGTTTACATTGTCACATTTTGAGAGAGGTGTGAGTGCTGGCAGCTATTTCATAGTATTTTTTATTTTTTTTTTGGATTTTTTTTGTTTTTGGATTTTTTTTTTTTTGAGTCTTTAGTTTTGGCAGCTCACAAGGTTTATACATATACAGCGCATCTCCAGCAGCCAAATGATGAGGCTGGGTATATGCAGTGGAGGCGTTGGGGAGTGTAGTAGATACTGTGTAGGATTTTGCAACTAGGGACAAACTGATCCAATTCAACCAACGGCTGAAGTGGGTAGTCCCACATGTCTTCCCAGTCTTCACTGTTCAGTTCCTGCACTTCCGCACGCCACAAATAACGCAGACCATCCAGTCCAACCTGGATGGATGGTAGAAGTGCGCGGTAAATTTGGGAAAGTGGTTTTGAGATATCAGCGTAGTCTAGAAGGGTTTCCAGGTCATCATGTTCCAGCTGAAGCTGGACTGATTTAAATTGTGAATCAAAGGAGTGGCGGAGCTTCAAGAATCTAAAAAAGAAAGAGTTCGGTAGTTGGAATTTGGTTTTCAGCCTATCAAATGTAAATATAACAGAATCATCGCAAATGTCCCTCAAATATTTGATGCCGTTACTGGCCCACAAGCTCAGGTCTTACAGAGAATGGAATTTCTATAACCTTGGATTACATCAGAGCGGTGTATTAGGGGACTTTTACCAAATTAGGTTTAATCACTACCGTGTTCCATGCCTTAATAACCACTTAGCCAATGTTAAAAGTACAGGAGAACCCCCTGACCCCCCTATAGAGGGCGTTGCGAAGGGCTTCAAAGGATCCCAAATATGCTGCCTCCATGACAACTGATGCATTAATGTCATCCAAGATCACCCAGTTATGTGCATGAGTGAGCATTGCCGCTAAATATCAGGTATGAAAGTCCGGGCAGGCAAGTCCCCCCCTGCGTCCAGGGCCTATGCAAGATTTTTCTACTAAATCTAGCCAGATGTGATTGCCACAAGGAGGCCACTGTGGAATCCAAGTTCCGGAAAAGAGTCTTAGGTATCCAAACCAGGGGGTGTCGTAAAATATGCAGCAAGATCAGGAGTATTTTCATTTTAATTAATTTTCCCTATGAGATTATGGGAGGTTCGACCAGGCCTTCAACTTCAGTTTACACCACTGCTGGACGGAGGATAAATTAAGTTAACTAAAGTCCTGGGTATTGGAATAAATATTGATCCCTAGCTATCCAAGGGTGCTTGCCCATTGTAGAGGTGAAGCAGGATCACTCAGCCTCTTTGCCCTGGGCTTTATGGGTAGAATAAGTGATTTACTCCAGTTGGTCTGGAGGCCAGAGAGAGTCGCAGAGTGGCCCAGAAGCCGGAGCACCTCGGAGAGTAAGGGACCAGGGTCCCACAAGAAGAGGATTAGATCATCAGCATACAATGCTAGTTTCTTGACTACCGAGCCAACCCGGATTCCAGACATCCCACTTGATTTCCGCAAGGCCTCAGCCAAAGGCTCCATTACCAGGGCAAGGGAAAGAGTACACCCCTGCCTTGTCCCCCTCCTAATTGGAAAGGAGGGCAAGAGCCTACCATTTAGTTTAATATGGGCCCTGGGGGTCTTGTATAGTAAGCCGATCCATTTCCTGAAAATTAGGCCAAAGCTTTCCAGAACCTGCATCATATAGAACCATCTAACTGTATCAAAAGCTTTCTCGATGTCAAAGGGATACCAAGACCCAGGAGGAATTCTCTTCAGGTGGGAGCTGGAGATGGGTGAAAACTCGTCTAAGGTTTATGTCTGTGAACTTGCCAGGCATGAAGCCAGTCTGATCTATACTGACAAGGGATGGTAGAACCTTCATTATTCTATTGGCTAGCACTTTGGCAAGTATCTTGGTCATAATTCAGCAATGAAATGGGTCTATAGGATGAGCAGCAGCATTATGTGTGCCTGATGCACACTATCTGGCAACCTCTCAGATTCCAAGCACTCTGCAAATAACTGAGTTAGTTTGGGGGTCAGTAAAGCAGCGTGGATTTTGTAACATTCCCCAGGTAAACTGTCAGGGCCCAGAGATTTGTTGTTAGGCAAGGAATAAATTGCATCTTCTATCTCTTGTTGCATTAAGGGCTTATCTAGGGTATCCCTGTCCTCCTTGGAAAGAAGAGGCAAGGTGATTTCCCCCAACATGGCTTTAACTGGGTTAGAGAAAGGATCATTGTACAATTTGCTATAAAAGAGATGAAATTCCATCAGTATACCTTTGGGGTCTGTAATCTGGCAACCAGTGGAAGTCCAAATTCTAGGAATTACTATTTGGAGCGTGGGTTCCGCCACCAGGTTGACTAATTTGCCATTCTTGTCCCGATTTGAAAAGCCTGGCAACAAACTTCCATGCATCAGATTGCACCAGCGAGGTGTAGTGGAGCTTCAAATCCCTTCTCGCTTGGGCTAGAGTTGATCAATTTTCGGGGGTTGGTGCCCCGTGAAAAGTTCCAATGTCGTCCTTTCACACGGTTCCAATTGAGTGGTCTGAGACGCAAAGCAGAATCTCACTGCCTTGATAGAGGAGACATATTCACCTCAGGCATGAGCTTTGCCTGCCTCCCATATCACATCAAGGAAGGTAACCCTTCATTAAGCATCCAGTGTTCTGAAGAGTTTGGGCCCCACCAGCTCCTGGATGATCTTGTTCTATTTTTTTAAAGCATAGCTCACTGAAACGCACAGAAAAATTGTATTGATGTGCTGCAGAGCACTGTATGTATGGGTTGGGGTGCAATAAAAGTATAACTAAAAGGCAAAACTTTTTTTTAGTTTTGGATAGTTGAGAGGGATTAAAACACCGTTTTTTATTACTGCCAATACCACTGTAATACTAGTAAACGACTCAAATAGAGAGGGTGAATCTCCCTAACAGAGAATGAAATGAAAAAAATATGGCGTTGGCAGTAGAACAGGAGTAAAGGTGAAATTTTCCAAAGGAGACACTAGTTCTGGTACCAACTAGGGATTCCCACAGTTTGGAGGGATTGCCTTTCACTTCTATTGGGAGTATGGGAACATTATTTCTACTTTAACACCAGTTCTTGCTGTGTTCCTGTAAAACTCAGTGCAGTGCAATGTTCAGGCCATTCATTTGAATGGGCCAAAATTGCACAGAATCACACAAAACATAGTTCATAATACTTTTTTTTTTTTTTTTTAAACTCACCACACCAAATTGCATGGTACTGGAGTACCATGCGATCAGGTAAACACCTGGCATTTGGGGTGTCATTAAATATATATTGATACCTGCTGCAGATCACACACCCAGTACATTTTTAACAGTGGTGCATCACATTCTGGTGTAAATCTTAGTGCACTGCCTCACATACACAGGGCTTCCTGCAATTTCAATGTTTGGCCAAAGCTTTGTGGTGGAGCTCAGCCACACCTGAAGCCATTGGTGGCTATTCCTGTGCCACATACATTTAGCTTGTAGGTGCAAAATAACTACCAGTAAGTAATCCTCTCACTGGCTTTTGTGCTGACAGTGTCATATTGGTTATTCTAGATTATGCATCTGCTTGTTTAAAAATAAATACTTTATTTCCTAGGTAATCTTTGTGATAACTGTACATTTAATACAGATTGTGACAGTCTAAGTCCATATATATTTGGACACAGGCACAATTTTCATACTTTTAGCTCTGTATGCCACCAAAATAAAATTAAAACAAAACAATCCAAATGAATTTGAAGTGCAGACTTTCAGCTTTAGTTCAAGGGGCTGAACATAAATATCAAAGTACAAATTTTAGGAATGGCAACCATTTGCATGCAGTCCCCCCATTTTCAAGGGCTCAAATGTAATTGGACAAATGAATATATTCATTAAAAATGAACGTTTTATTAATATTTTGTTGAGAATCCTTTACTGGCAATGACTGACTGAAATCTGGAACCCATGGACATTACCAAAGACTGGGTTCCCTCCTTTCTGATGCTTTGTCAGGCTCAAACTGCAGCTGTCTTCAGTTGTTCTTTGTTAGTGTGTCGTTTCTGCCTTTAGTTTTGCCTTCAGCAAGTGAAATGCATGCTTAATTGGGTTGATATCAGGTGACTGACTCATTGTAGAATATTCCACTTCTTTTTCTTCAAAAGCTCCCGAGTTGCTTTTGCAGTGTGTTTTGGATCATTGTCCATCTGTACTGTGAAGCGCCGTCCAATCAACTTTACTGCTTTTTGGCTGAATCTGGGCAGACAGTATATCTCTAAACACTGCAGAAGTCACCCCGCTGCTTCTTTCACATCATCAATAAACACCAATGACCCAGTGCCACTGGAAGCCATGCATGCCCATGCCAATCACACTGCCTCCACCATGTGTTACACATGACATTGTGTAATTTGGATCATGAGCTGTTCCAAGCCTTATCAGCACTTTTTTCTTCCCGTCATTCTGGTACAGATTAATTGTAGTCTCATCTGTCCAAAGAATGCTTTTCCAGAACTGGTCTGGCTTTTTTTAGATTTTTTTTTTTTTTAGCAAAGTCTAATCTGGCTTTTCAATTCTTCAGGCTTATGAATGGTTTTGGTTTGCACCTTATGGTAAACCCCATGTATTTGCTCCTATGAAGTCTTCTATTAATTGTAGGACTTTTACAATGATATGCCCACCTCCTGGAGAGTATTCTTCACTTGTCTGGATGTTGTGAATGGGTTTTTCTTACCATAGAGAGGATCCTGCGATCATCCACCACTGTTGGCTTCCGTGGAGATCCTGGCTTTTTTTATATTGCTGAGCTCACCAGTGTGTACTTCTTTCCTCAGAATGTACCAAACTGTTGATTTGGCCACCTCTCGGATGGATTGGTTTAGTTTTTGAAGCCTTACAGTGGCCTGTTTCACTTGCATGGACAGCTTCTCTTGAACACATGATGTAGGTTCACACCAATAGATTCCAAATGCAAATACCACACTTAGAATCAATGCCAGACCCGTTACCTGCTTAATTGATGAAGAAATAATGAAGGAGTAGCCCACACCTGGCCATGAAACAGCTTTTGATTCAATTGTCCAATTACTTTTGGCCCCTTAAAAAAAAAAAAAAAAAAAAAAGGGGGGGGGGGGGGGGTGGGGGATGGCTATTTTTAATGTAATTCCTAACCCTTCCTCCGATTTGGATTTACATACCATTAAAATAAACCAGAGTGTGCGCACTTATTGTGCCTGTGTCCAAATATATATGGACAAAACTGTATATTCCTTTCTAATGAGATTTTAGTGTAAATGGCAATTTAACTAACCCAAACGTCAGGCTTTTCTTGCTAGCTGTAACCTGAGTGAATTTTTTTTTTTCTACATATCCTGTTCCCACAGCCACAACTGTAGGCAGAAATACTTCCAAGTGAGGAAAAATACTTTACACCTGTGCAGGTCATGACAGGTAATTAAAAAAAAAAAATATATAAATATATTTTGACGTTTAACTTTTAACATACAGGTTGTTTTTATTTTATCTATTTATACATTTGTAGACCTTCACCTATGGGTTGTGATAACTTTCTAATTAGTCACGCTTGTGTGTTTGTCTAGAATTTATGTAATCCACGTTCAAGCAAATGTCGAGCAGGCAGGCTGGTGTAGAAGATAAAAAATCTCTCCTCTTGAGTTAAATGTCCCTGCCTGCTCGCCGTCTTCTCCTGCACTGTAAACTGAGCTGCACAGTTCAGCCTACAAGAGCAGGCCCGTATGATATCATCCCATGCCAATCAATAAAGAAGCCCAAATACAGGTGCCAGTAAGGGACTGTTGGACGAGTATTAAGCCTTTAGTTCATGTTGGTTTAGGTCATTAATGCCCTAATCCAGTGATGGCAAACCTTGGCACCCTAGATGTTTTGGAACTACATTTCCCATGATGTTCAACTACACTGCAGAGTGCATGATGGGAAATGTAGTTCCAAAACATCTTTCATGCCAAGGTTCGCCATCACTGCCCTAGTGATTGTAAAAAGGTGTTTTATTATTTAAAAAAAAAAAAAAAATTATGTTTATATATACCTGCTCTATGCAATGGAATTGCACAGAGTGACCAAAAACCTCTTTTCAGGTCCCCCGCCAGCGCTCCTGGCCCCTCCTCTCTGTCCAGTGCCCCCCCGCAGGAAGCCGCTTCCCATTGGGGTACTCGTACATGCTTGCACCAAGCCCCATTACTGCATCCATTGACACGGACAGCAGGACTCAAAGCCCCACTCCCTCGTCACAGGCTTTGATTAACAGCACAACCCAAAAGTGAGGTAAGAGAAGAGCTGCAGATGTGCAGAGCGTTGGCTTGAATGAGGGCTCAGATAAGTTAAAGAGAGGATGCTGACACCGAAACATTTTTTTACCAGAATGCATTAAGGTAAAAAAAAAAAATGTTTCGGCTTTACAACCACATTAAGCCTGGTACACAGCACTAGTATTTTTGGGCTGAATAGAGAAAAGAAAAAAAAAAGTGCCAGTACAGCGGCTCCAATCTGAGCTAACAATACAATGTTAGTACATGGATCACACCTGCTGAGCTATTGTGTTCACAGACAGTCATGAGCCTTCAACAGAAGCCAGCCTGGATGCCATACACAGGCCAAATGTAGTGTTTCTACTGAACTGGCTGACATTTGGCACTTGTGTACTAGTGGGGACAGAGGGTATGAAAGATGTTAAGATTTTACAGCAGGGTGTAGCTCTTCAACAGTGCAAAGTGAGGACCGTTACCACTGCCATGTTATGTACAAAGAGTTTTCTTTGGCACATCTAGAGATCTCTGCTCAACATTCATAGGTCTTATGCTTGTTAAACTAAACACAAACATGCCTTTCCCTCAAAATATTCATATCAGTTTGCACTATTATGCACTGATTGTGCTTTAGATTGAATCATCAAAACTACAGCCAGCCATGTACCTAGTATTCTTGAAATTCAGCGGTGCCCACACCTCAACACTTACCTTTTCAGTGATTGTATTGGCTTCAACTGCCAGAAGGGTTTTTTTTTTTTTTTCCTTCTAGGATGAAAAACTATCCCATACAATGCTTCTCATACATTAATTCTGACCCAAATGCTCCATTTTGAACAGGGAGTGGTTTTGATTCTGCGTTGACCTAGATAACCACCATAGTCTACTTAGTAAGTTGTAATGAGAAATCTTCACTAAAAAGGAACTGCGCTCAACAGATCTGTACACCAGTAAGAAGATCTGCCCTTATTTCTAGGGCAGAAAGCAGGTATCAGAACCTATTATGAGGGAAATCTTGCTGGCAGGGACTCCACAGTTAAAACCTGAAAGGGGGGGGGGGGGGGAAGAGAAAAAAAACCCACCACACACACACACACACACACACACACACACACACACGTGTACCACGCCAAAAGGTTTCACATTCCAGATTTCTTTAATCATAAATCAGATAAAAAGTTAAATTTTAGCAGTTCTTACAGTACCCCTATTAGGGTATAATTTAACACCACTGGAAAAAGTCAGTGAACACTCTTCTAAACAAACAAAAAAAGCTAAGTGTTAAAGGGTGCATCACATCCCTAAACTGATACATCTGGAAGAGAGAGATTGTTCTTTTGAAAACCACAAAAACTTACTAGATCACTGGAAGAAAACCTAGAGTAAAAAACAAATGCAGTCATCACATCTAAGAATTGGTCAGCTGCAATATAATAAATGTTTGGGTTTAAAACTGCTTTAATCTTGTATTAACTTATCTATGACTTGAGAAAATGGCATCCATTTTGGATGATAAAACTGTTTAAAGTCAACATTTGGGACGTTTGATCACACACTATGGCCCAGCAGATTTTCACTACATCTTTCTCACAAATTTAAGCTTTCCTATTTGGACCTTTGATATCTGGACCCTACCCCAGTGAACACTGGTTACCCCTTCTGCTGCCTTTCCAACCAGGGCAGAAAAGACAACAAAGAAGCAAAAAAACGTATTCATTTTATTTCACTCTGTCATCCCTCACTTCTATTCTTACCAAGGCAAAAATTACATTGTGTCTGCTTCTAGACTCTCCTGTCATATGTATGTCACTTATACCAGGAGGCATTAGCTAAAGATTCACACATTTAGGCCCCTTTCACACGGGACGGATCCGTGTTGATCCGCCCCGTGAACATCCGCTGCTCAGCGGGGATTGCTCCGTTTTCCCCAGCTGAGCCGGAGGATGACAGGGCGGGACCCGCACACTGTGCAGGGACCGCCCCGTCAGATCTCCGCTCTCCCCTATGGGGGATCGGAGGAACACGGACCGTCTGTCCATGTTCCTCCGATCCGCTCTTCAGACGGATAGAAAAATAGGATTTTCTTCCGTCCGCAGAATCGGACGAGAGCGGAGCCGGATGACATCGGGCGTTTGCGGATGTACATCCCCTGACACCCGCTATCCCATAGGGATGGCTGTATGTCCGTATTTCATCCGAAAACGGATGGATGAAATACAGACATACGGTCCGCATGTGTGAAAGGGGCCTAAGGTTGCTTTACTAAAACAGGAGTTCGCAAAAATCTGGTGCTGCTCTGCATAGAAACCAATCAGCTTCCATGTTTTTTTGAAGTTGGAAGCCGATTAGCTACCATGCACAGCTGCACCAGATTTTGCACTAGCCAGCTTTAGTAAAATCAACCTTTGTGCTGGAGAGAGGACCCAATGCTGCATCATCAGAAGGCAATCTGAAACAACCTGGAGAAGATAGCAGGTTCCTATTGACCTAGAAGTGGAGATTGCAGCACAGAACAAGAAGTCCAACAGAATATTTGAGGTGCTGGGAGTGCAAGTATGTGAATGGCAGATAGCCAATAAGCCAAGAGGTGTTTAAAGAGGGTAGAGTACCTTACTTTGGCTTCATATCAATCTTTTGCAATGCACTGTACAAGCAGAGCTCAAACTGGGAAAGGCAGAAGCAGCACAAGGAGCCAGTAGTAATGCAGGATCATGCCAACGGGAGGAGTGACAGAGCAGACTCAGTGGGGTTGATTTACTAAAACTGGAGCGTGCAAAATCTGGCGCAGCTTTCCATAGTAACCAGCTTTCCGTTTTTATTGTCAAAGCTTAATTGTACAAGCCGACAGTGGATGCCGATTGGCTACCATGCACAGCCGCACCAGTTTTAGTAAACCTTTCCCAGTGTGTCACTTCTCCTTTTACTGTCCAGACATGGTGGGGTTAGGGAGAAAATTAATAAAGTATTACCGTCAGCAAAGAAAAAAATAAAAATACGATTTCCTGCCTTTTGCCAAACAGGGTTGGGGAGAGGGGCAAAGCAGGACAAGATAAATACAAATCTTTTGCAAGGTAAACTGCTGCCTTGTATAAAAGTTCATCTGTGTATTTAGCGGTTTGTCTGAAGTTCAGCTATGGCACTTTGTGGTGTAAGGTTTGGGCTGCACTGGCACCCCATTCAAAATAAAAGGGTTGTCCTAAAGTGTTACTAAACACAGGACCCTGCATTCACAATATCTGGTCTCCCACAGTACGCAGAATATGGAAATGCAATTACTTTTGTATTTACTAACTGCTAAATACCTTTTCTCATCAGCAGTACATAGCAGTCTTGTGATTTCTATCAATTCCTGGTGAAGTTTGTAGGATGAGTTTTCATACTGCACTGAGCTGTCCCATGAGGCTGCAGTGCTCCTGACCCTTTGTCTGGACAGTACCCATTGCTCAGACAGGTTTTGAAGTCAGTGGAACATCTGTGCATACAGGATCAAACAGTCTTTTTACACAATGCAGAGGATTAACCCCTTAGGTTCCAGTGAGTGTAGCAAGCATGCTTTACTGCATATTCAGACTGATTTTACTGTTGTGGGTTTAGTAACACTTTAACCACTTACCTTGGTGGTCTCGGCGGCGGGAGAGGTGCCACCCCCACTCCTGCCACTCTCCCGCGCCCTCCGCCGCTTACCGGAGCCGTCGGTAGCGGAGGAGGCCATCGGGTCCTTTCCCTTCCTCAGTATGGAGATGAGTGAGGCTGAGGTGGCCCCCACACCATGTGACAGCTGAAGCGACGTCATTACGTCAGCTCCGCCCACTTGTCTTAAAAGGCACAATTTTTTTTGTGTCATTTTTTTTAAACTACTTTTTTTTTTTTTTTTTTTTTTTTTTTTGCATTAAAGTCTAAATATGAGATCTGAGAACTTTTTGACCCCAGATCTCATATTTAAGAGGACCTGTCATGCTTTTTTTCTATTACAAGGGATGTTTACATTCCTTGTAATAGGAATAAAAGTGATCCAAATTTTTTTTTTTTTAAAAACAGTGAAAAAATAAATAAAATAAAGCAAAATAATAAAAAAAAAAAAAAAAAAAAATTTTTAAAGCGTCCTATCCCGACGAGCTCGCGCGCAGAAGCGAACGCATATGTGAGTAGCGCCCGCATATGAAAACGGTGGTCAAACCACATATGTGAGGTGTCGCCGCGACCGGTACAGGGAGAGCAATAATTCTAGCCCTAGACCTCCTCTGTAACCCTAAACATGCAACCTGTAGAATTTTTTAAACGTCGCCTATGGAGATTTTTAAGGGTAAAAGTCTGACGCCATTCCACGAGCAGGCGCAATTTTGAAGCGTGACATGTTGGGTATCAATTTACTTGGCGTAACATTATCTTTCACAATATAAAAAAAAAAATTGTGCTAACTTTACTGTTGTCTTATTTTTTTTATTCAAAAAAAGTGAATTTTTTCCAAAAAAAGTGTGATAAGACTGCGCAAATACGGTGCAAAAAAAAAAAAGTATTGCAATGACCACCATTTTATTCTCTATGGTGTTAGAAAAAAAAAAAATATATAAATGTTTGGGGTTCTAAGTAATTTTCTAGCAAAAAAAACTTTTAAACATGTAAACACCTAAAATCCAAAACGAGGCTGGTCTTTAAGTGGTTAAAGTGGAGTTCCACCCAAAACTGGAACTTCTGCTTTTTGGATTCCCCCCCCCCTACAGTGTCACATTTGGCACCTTTCAGGAGGGAAACAGATACCTGTATAATCCAGGTATTTGCTCCAACTTCCAGGCAAAGATAGACACGGTATCTGTGGCTATCTATACTATATATTCGGCGCCTCCTCCTTCCCCCCGCTGTCTTCTGGGAGATGCACAGGTCCCAGAAGACAGCAGGGACCAGTGGAATTGCGCATGCGCAGTAGGGAACCAGGCTGTGAAGCCGCGAGGCTTCACTTCCCGATTCCCTTACAGAAGACGGCGGTGCCTCCACCCGAGAGCCGAGGGACAGATCGGCTTCGGGTGCAGACATCGCAGGCTCCCTGGACAGGCAAGTGTCCATATTTTAAAAGTCAGCAGCTGCAGTATTTGTAGCTGCCGATTTAAAAAAAAAAAAAAAAAAATTAGGCGGAACTCCGCTTTAATACAACACACATAAACAGGCAACACACTGCATAGGTGTAGGGTCAGCCATTTAAAACCAAGTCTATCCAAGATTACCCTATCTGCAAGGTGACAATGTCACTATAACATTCAGTTCACTGCAAAGTGAGTAACATTACTTTACCTGTTGATCCTGCTAATAATTCAGTACTGTATACAGACAAAAACAGGATTTATTTTGTACTCACCATAAAATACCTTAAGTGTGAGGCTCCTGTAGCTCTCTATACACTTCATGATTATGTGGCAGTATACCATAATTATAAAAATAAGGAGAGTGCTATGTCTAACAATGAAGTAGGCTAGAACCCTGCCTTAACAACCTCTGCCAGTTGTGTGATGCTGCCTGTGTGAAGACTTTCCCTCAGTGAAACCAAGGTCATCCTAAGTGCGGAATTCACTCTAGTAGAGCCCAAGATAGTTATTTTTTTTTTTGCTAATATCAGACAAAAGGTTCTATTACTTTGACCAATATTAAAAAATAAAGAAAGATTTTGCCTACATATACAGTTCCTGACAGACTGCAATATGCATGCCACCCCCCCCCCCCATGATTCACACAGTTAACACCGATAGCCACACAGGAACAAAAAATCAAGTTCCTCCCTAAAGACAGTAGAAGAAAAAAAGTGACCGTTAAAAGCAGGTTTTCAAATTCTGCATTGAAAAAATGAAAGTTGTGTTTCTCCTCTCACCCATTGGATTCAAAAATGGCAGAAGCAACAAAAATGTTTTAAGCTTTTAGTCAGCACGTTAAACAGAAAAAAAAAAAAAAATTTAATTAAAAAGGGTATTCCAGAGACACAGCTGTAAAGTGACCACAAAATACACAACTTCAATTTTAGAAGCACAAACATCTGACTGATGCCTCATATGCAATATCTCATTAACAGGGGTCAGTGCTCCTGGCAGAGAGCATACAGGCTTAAAAACAAAAAAACTAAAGTTGAAACACACATAGAAAATTTCTCTTGCCAATGCAGTTCAGTGCAGCTAGCTTTATGACACAGGCAACACGGTCAGATCCATGACCACTACTTTAGGACAGCATTGTTTAAACACAGGTCAAAAAAAAAAAATCACACTCAAGCAGCTGATTGGATAATGAAGGAGGCAGAAGCAAGTTGATCATGTCATCCTTCTGCTCACTCCCGTCAGCATGTCCCTTGGTTTCACCTTACCTTTTCCAAACAGAGCACTGCTGTACAAGATATTACAGGAGGCCTATGTCAAGAAAGTCAGGTACTTTTATGCGCTGACTTTTTTTTTTAATGCGACCATTAAATCTAAACCTCCCCCCAGGCAACCTCCACATTGGTTTAGTGAATCTTGGCTACACAGTTCAAGCTGTATTAAAATTCTGACCCTCAGTTTGTCAGAGCAGCACCACACAGGCAACATAGTGACCAGCTGACATGCAGGAGCTTGTCCTGACACAACAGTCCCAGTCTAGGGCCATAAAGAATCTCTTATCTAAATGCCAGCTGTCAAAATACTTAACCACATCCTGCCTGGCCTATAGTAAAATGAGAGCCAGGCTGTGACCTTCCCATTCTGACTGGATGTCTTATGACATCCTTCAGAACATGCCACTCATGCGTGTCGATCGGTGGTGCGGTGTGTCACTCGGACACACTGCATCTCTGATCACCTATGACTTAGGCTCTTTACCATGTGATCAGCTGTGTCCAATCACAGCTGATCACAATGTAACTAGTAAGTGCCGTTTTTTCAGCATTCCTCTACACGCGCTGACAGCACATGTGTAGAGGAGAACTGATGAGCGGCTTTCCTGACAGGGGATCTGCACCGATAATCGGTGCAATGATCATCAGTTCAGCCCCATCAGCGATGCTCAGGGGTGCCCATTAGTGATGCCCACAAGTGCTGCCCATCAGTGCCTTCTCATCAGCGCACATCAGTGAAGGTGAAAATTTTCTTATTTACAGAATTTTATAAGAAAAAATTTATTATTTTTTTCAAAGCCAAGCTACAGCTCCTTGTGTCAATTCAGACACTGAGCTGCAGCTCGGCCCTGTCCCCTCTCTCCCCCGATTGGCTAACCGACTTTGGTTGACAGCAGCGGGAGCCAATGACACTCGGTGCTGTGTCTCAGCCAATCAGGAGGGAGAGTCCCGGACGGCTGAGACACTCATGGACATGGCTGGACAGCGATGGGGCTCCGGTATTAGGGGGGACTGCGGCACACAGAAAGCTTTATCTTGATGCATAGATTCCATCAAGTGTAAAAAAAAAAAAAAGTTCTGACTTCACAACCCCTTTAAACAGCATCTGTATCTGACTGGATGCAGGCACTGTTCAGCTGACAATTTTATGAACAGCTCTTTTGATTTTTTTCAATCAAGGGATATCAAGTGGGAGACTATAGACAAAACCATTCACTCCACAAAATTAGCTCCATGGAAATCTAGCTTAAGGACCAAATATCGTGCAGCATCAGCCGGTCTGACAGAAGCCACCTGTTCATGACCAAAAAAAGTCTGCCGATTGGCACATGAACCACGCTCCTCAGTCAATTGCTGAGAGCGCTGACCAGAGTGTTCTGGCGGGGGCACAGTCCCCCTGTCAGGACACAATAGTACATCAATCACCCCTGCTGAGCTAACAGATTGTTAGTACAGAGGCTCCTCCTGTTTTCTTTTTTTTTTCTCAGTTCAACCCAGTGGGCTGAACAAAAAAAAAAAAAATGGATAGTGTGTACCAGGCTTTAGAGCCGGTTCACACTGAGGCAGTACGACTTGCAGCGGCAACTTGCAAAACGACTTCTATATTAGAAGTCAATGCAAGTCGCCCCCAAATTAGTACAGGAACCTTTTTCTAAAAATCGGAGCGACTTGAGTCGCTCCTATTAGAACGGTTCCATTGTACAGAACGGAACGCGACTTGTCAGGCGGCTAAGTCGTCCCAGTGTGAACCGGCTCTTAAGCTTCTCAATACAACTTAGGGTGGGTGTGTTGGGGAGGAGAGCAATTTACCATATTATATATATAATATATAAAGCATTAAGGTAGGAACACACCAATTATAGAGCTAGAAAAAAAACAAAACACTGAAAGATTGTTATCCATAAACCTGTTTCAAGGAATATATATAAATATATATATAAATATATATATATATATATATATATATAAATATATATATATATATAAATATATATATATATATAAATATATATATATATATATATATATATATATATATATATATATATATATATATATATATATATATATATATATATATATAAAAGAAAGCAAGCATCCTAAATGTGCATGTATCCTTTTAATTGTTTTAGGTTATGTGGTCATTTTGGATCCTAAATACAGAGAGGAGTTTCTCAATTACTTAAGGTTGCATATGTATTCAAGTTTTCACAATTCTGCCTTTAAAACTGCTTTAATGTTTCCATAAGTGTACATCTATATTACTGAATACAATCCATTGAAGGAAATTAACCCGCACACCGTACAAATACAATGATTTGTGTTTGGTACAAATATAAAAGTGCAAAGCAAATAAAGAAAAAAAAAAAACAAAAAAAACACACCTGAACACAATAAGTTGACAAAATGTCAAATCCATACAATCAGTGAGATTCAGGATGCACATTTTTATTGAATTAAAGACAAATTCCTCCTTGTACAGTCAGCCACTATACAATGGATCACCTCATATATTCACTTGTCACAGTATTCCAGACACTTGTGCCAATCAGATTATGCTGCCGTCCAGTTAAACCATATAATAAACGCTTTAAATGCTTCAAGCCCTGTATATTTTTTTTTTAAAAAAGGAAAAAAAAAAAAAACAAACACGCGCACACACACACACACACAGGATAGAGACACTTAACAAGACACTTAAGGAAAAACAAATAGACACTCTCACACAACACACACCCACCTGTAGCCACAAAACTTTCAGATCTGCATTGTAAAGATTAGGTTGCGTCAGTTAGCAATAGATCTTTTTATGTACACCTATTAGTTATTTACATAAAAGGGCTAACTATCCAGTTGAAGAAATAAAAAAAAAAAAAAAAAAAAAAAAAAAAAAAAGCAAAGTAAAGGCTCTTGTGTCAAAGTATGTGCAGTTTCATATCCCCATGAATATGTACAATGTAAACAGCATGGGGTATGAAGGTCCTCCTCAACAAGACCAATACCATTTTAATCCTCTTCAAATTCTGACTCCGACTTCTTGCAAACTGTTCGGTTAAGGCTGTGGAAAGCAGGCACCCAACGATTGTCATGAAGCCCCACCTTACAGCCCCGACTATCTTTTTGAGACATGTGGCAGCACATCCAAAAACCAGGGCCATATGGCAAGGCTTGGCAGTAAGGTTTGGGGTGCCAAAGGCAGAGAGACACATCACCTTTTGCGTACTTTTTCTTGCACTGTTTGCAAGGGTCATCTTTGTAGCGAGGATCCCGAACCCACAGCGAGTCACACGGTCGAATGTCGTAATGTTCAATGATGAATTTAAAGTAGCAAGAGGTACATTTTAGGGCTGCCAGGGTTCGTGTAGGAAGATAACGAAAGATCTTCACCAGGATGTGGTGGGGCAAAAATGCCATGTACTGCTGAGGCTCCAACAGCTGTTGAATTTTGAATCTGGTCTCGAGGAAATCATGTGACACCTGTCTCTTTACAGAGCAGGAGTCAAGTACCTGAGTTACGTTTCCAAGTGAAGATATAGTGACTGAGTATTGTGCAATCATTGAGCTATTCTGCAAACACAGAGTATTGTCAAATGACCTTTTCTCCAGGTTCTCTGCCCCAGACTTCACTTCTGGACTGAAGTGCCCATGTGCACGTTTTGAACCTTTTTGATCATTCGGAAAAAATATTTTCCCTGGAGAAGTGTCCCCAATTAAAGCTTTATCCTGTATGTGCCCTCCTTTCTGTTGTGACCTTGTGTTCATTAATACACTGGCAGCCTTAAGAGAGGTGGAGTCAGAAGAAGCCTCCACTTTTTTATGAGACACTTGGTCATTGAGAGTTGGACTCTCAAATGAATTAGGGACACATTCAACAGCTTTTATACAGACAGAAATCGAAAATTTACAAGGATCCACAGTTACGGCAATATCACCCTTGCATCCTAATTTTAAATAAGTCTCCTTGACAAGCTCCAAGCCTACACTGGCCACAGAACAGTCTTCTACAGGCGGCAAAGTTCCCAGATCTTGGGGCTTGGCTGAAGGATGGTTTTCCCATGATTTCACAGAACAAAGGTCTTCCTTATTTTGCAGGATATTGTTCTCCATAGCAGAAGCAGCAAGTTCTTGATCAGGGTCAAGAGCAGTGGAAGGCTTGGAAGGATGGCTAGCATCTTGTTGCATGCCACTGGCAAGCAACATTCGTCCAACATGCCTCCTTAAGCTGTTGCTTCTTGAAAGTCCACCAGACTGCCGCTCATTCTGGTGCTTCAAACACTCAGACTCCAGTTTCGCAACCATTTCCAAGACACATACAGATTCCATTTCTGACTTCTCAGAATGTTCTTTATCTGAAGCATCTTCATTGGCTTCAAGCGCCATCAAGGAAACACTCGGGTGGCCACATTTCGAAGGTCCAACACACTTTGAAGGATGCGCATTGCTGAAAGGTTTTGCACAGTCTGAAAGTAACACACTTGCCCTCTCCTCTAGAAAAGATACCATTTCTATTACAGAGAGGGGGCGAGAGGGAAGAGTTCCATCATCGGTGACAAAATTAATAGAGCAGTTTTCAACTCCACTCGGGAAAGACTCCGGTAAGAGGCACATTTTATGCACCTCGTGCACCTTCTCCAGGTGATTCTTTCCACGTTTTAGGTCAGATTTCTTTCGACGTTTAGCAGCTCTTCCACTCATGTCCCCAGTGCTTTTTATCTTCATTGAGTTGTTCCTGTTACTGCAGTGATGTGATGCAAAGAAAGCGATCTTTTCCTTGGTATTGCCGGGCTTTATAAGTACACAGCTGTCCAAGTGGCACTCCCCATCATCACCTTGGTGAATTTCATTTGAAACGTTCTTTGAACGCATCTCAAAGTCGTTAGATGGGCTCACTGCAGCGGTATTGCACATGGTGTTCTGAGATATTGTCCCCAGAGGTTTGCGGCTTTGATTATCATTAGAGGGTAAACATTTCTTGGTTGCGCCATTACACTGTTCTTCCTTAGCTGAGCTTTGGTTGTTCAGATGCATGCCTTTATTTGACCGTAAGTCTAGAACAGCGGCTTCTTTTTTCTGTAGCTTGTGATATGGCTTTAAAGGCATTCCAGAAGCCCTGCAAGGGAAATGAGTGAGAGGTGAGAAATAATGGAATAATCATTTAAACAAGATTTGTGATAGAACCAGATACATAAAGCTAAAGGCCCAACTCAAAACGCAAAATCTTTCAAAAAAGTGTGGGGAAGAGTCATAACCATTTGTTAAGTTTTTATTGCCAATTATCTGTTAAAACCCCACCCCCCAACTTTCTGCCCCATTGAAATTAGGAGGGAAAAAAAAAACAAAAAAAAAAAAAAAAAAACCAAACACACACTACACAGCGACACCAGAGCAGAAGACAATAAAAGCAAAATATGCTCTATTCCAGGGATAGTCAACCAGTTGATCACGATCTACCCATCGACCGCGGGCAGCCGGTGGGTCAATCGTGAACACTTTCCTGTTTATGCTGGTCCTTGCCCCTCAGCTTCCACCGCTCTTATTTTTACTGCAGAACGAAGAGCATGAAGCAGCACATTATTAGACAAAGGGCGGAAGTTAACACCGGCAGCTCACCCCAATCCCACCCCCCCTCAGTCCAGTACTGTGCTGCTCACACTCTCCTGTACATACATTGTAAGGTAGGAGAATGCTAGACACTGCTGTGTGTTTGTCTTCCGTCCCCCCAGCAGACACAGAGGCCATTAGTGTGGGGGGCAGATGAGCTGCTATGGGGCCAGGGGAGTAATTTTAAGAGTAGCAGAGTACACTACGTGTTCCTTATGCCAGGGCTGGCTTTTTTTTTTGTTCACAGGGCAGAAATATTCCATTTTGCTCTCCCTGACACGGATATTGGAATTAAAGCAGAGCTCCACCCTAAAATGGAAATTCCACTCATCAGATTCCTCCCCCCTCCCGTGCCACAATTGGCACCTTTCAGGAGGGAGGGGGGTGCAGATACCTGTCTAATAGACAGGTATCTGCACCCACTTCCAGGTATAGATAGCCGCAGAATATCTGCAGATGCGCCCCCCCGTTGTGTTCTGGGAACGGTGTGTTTCCCAGAACACAACGGGGACTAGTGAAGACGCGCAGCAGGGAACTGGGCAGTGAAGCCGCAACGCTTCACTTCCTGATTCCCTGACCGAGGATGGCGACAGGGGCAGCTGAGAGACGATCGATCGGCTTCGGCTGCCAACAACGCTGGAACCTGGGACCTGCAAGTGTCCATTTATTAAAAGTCAGTAGCTGCAGTATTTGTAGCTGCTGGCTTTTAATAATTTTTTTTTTTTTTAAGGTGGAGCTCCGCTTTAAGGGCAAATATCAGCAATAGGAAAGACAGAAATATTTACCCAACAAAAGATATAACTAAAAAAAACAGGAATAAATAAATAAAGTACAGGACACAGGCTTTAAAATCACTACAACTAGATTATATGTAGCCATCTTCAGAGGATTGGACACTGGCAAAAAAGAAAAAAACTGCAGGGACACCCTCATATAACCTCTCCCACTCCCAGCTAGCCTCAGGTTTTTAGCCAGCAGCAGGGAGGTGAGAACATAAGGGAGGGCCCTCTTTTCTGTACACATTGTCCTCAGTACACAGGCTTCTCTTTTAATCATTATTTTGACTGCGATATCCAAAAGCAATAGCACAGGGTGGGCAGCACAGCAAACACCACCTACAGTCCCACAGATTAGGTCAAGAACAGCTCGACAGACTAAGCAGCTTGTAGAACCTTATGTCTGAAACTAAGATCAGAGGAGGCTTGAATATCCACCTCGCAAAGCTAAAGTATGTGAACAGGTGCCCAGATGGCAGTCTTGCAAATTTGGGACACCGATGCCTGATGCTAAAAAGCCCATGAAGCACTAACAGATCTGGTAGAGTGTGCCTCTACCAGGAGGAACACTATCCTTCAGACTACAGGCTCTAATGATAACGTGTTTGATTCCACCTAGCAATGGTGGAGCTAGAGGCAGGGAAATCCTTGTGAGAACCTTTAAGAAGCAAAAAGAGGGAATCTGATTTTCAAAAAGGTGACCGTAGCTGAGAGGTAACTCATGGTGCAAACAAGGAAGAGAACATTCCCTAAGAATGTTTTGAGCAGGACATGTTAATATCATGAATAGCCTGGTTAAGATAGAAGTCTGGAAGGCAGAAGCCACCTCTGGGAGGACAGAGGCTTTAGACCTCAAGACACCTTTGTCCTTGTGCAACATTGAGTGGGCCTTATAGTGCACAAAGCCTTTCTTATAGACTCTCCTCGCAGAGGTGATAGCCACAAGAAAGGCTGCCTTACACACAAGGTTAGACAAGGGACTATTCCTTATAATGTCTTCAGCTTCTGAAGAGATGAGAGAGCCAGCCTGAGATCTGTTGGAGCCGCAAGATACCAACAGGAAGGATAAAATAGAAGTTACCCCCTGAACAAAGGCCTTAACCAGATAGCGAGAGGCCAACAATTTCTGAAAAAGAACCACCAAGGCCGAGATTTGTCTCTTAATGGAACTGAGGGCCAAATGTTGGTCCGGACCAGACTCAAGAACGGACAGAATATGCCCCATGAGTACCATTTAGGACGAAAGTTCTATGACAAGTCAATTTGCGAGCCTTAACAGCTTCCCGCCCGCCGTACGTCATATGACGTACTTGACTTTGAGCGGCGATATCTGAATGATGCCCGCAGTTGGACATCATTCAGGTCAGGTCATCATTCAGGTATCTTCTTTTTCAGCCAGCAATTCCCTACACCATAAGAACGATTGTTCTTACGGGAGGTGAGAGGGGACATCCCTCCCCGATGCTTCTCTCGGTTTGCTGCTGCCATCAGCGAACCGGAGAAGGGATTCCGCCGGCCCCAGATGCTGACCATAGAGATTTCCGGCAATATTTTATGTCACACCGTATTTGCGCAGCGTTTTTTCAATTTTTTTTTGACAAAAATACACTTTAACCACTTCAGCCCCAGAAGAATATACACCCTTCCTGACCAGAGCACTTTTTGCGATTCGGCACTGCGCCGTTTTAACTGAATTGCGTGGTCGTGCGACGTGGCTCCCAAACAAAATTGACATCCTTTTTTTCCCCACAAATAAAGCTTTTTGGTGGTATTTGATCGCCTCTGCGGTTTTTATTTTTTGCACTAACAAAAATAGAGCAACAATTTTTGAAAAAAAAAAAAAAATAAATAAATAAAATGCATTATTTTTTACTTTTTGCCACAATAAATATCCCCCAAAAATATATTAAAAAAAATATTTTTTTTTCCTCAGTTTAGGCCGATACATATTCTTCTACATATTTTTGGAAAAAAAAAAAAAAAAAATCGCAATAAGCGATTATTGATCGGTTTGCGCAAAAGTTATAGCGTTTACAAAATAGGGGATAGTTTTATGGCATTTTTTGTAATAATTTTTTTTTCTTTAAACGGCGGCGATCAGCGATTTTTATTGCGACTGCGACATTATGTCAGGCACATCGGACATTTGACACATTTTTGGGACCATTGTCATTTATACAGCAATCAGTGCTATAAAAATGCACCGATTCCTGTGTAATTGACACTGGCAGTGAAAGGGTTAACCACTAGGTGGCAGTGTAGGGGTTAAGTGTGTCCTAGGGGTGTGGTTCTAACTGTGGGGGGGGGGGTGGTGGCTACATGTTACACATCACTGATCTCTGCTCCGATGACAGGGAGCAGAGATCGAGTGACACTGTCACTAGGCAGAACGGGGAGATGCTGTTTACATCAGCATCTCCCCGTTTGGCGATCGTGGGTATCCCCGTGGCGATCGAGTCCGCGGGACCGGCGACCCAACTCACGGAGTTTGCCGGGCGCGTGCCCGCTGGCCGCCTCTTAAAGAGCAACGTACAGGTACGCGATTCTGCCTGTACGTGCCCTTCTGCCGACGTATATCGTCGTGAGGCGGTCGGCAAGCAGTTAAATGGGTTAATGGGTTTACTTCTTTGTTTCCCTGCAAAGGTAAAGCATATTGGGCTACTATGCATCACATAGTAGCCCATTATGTGTCACTTACCTGACACAGGAGCCTGCGATGTCACCTCTGTCTCCTCTGCTACGGAGCATCCATCTTCTTTCTGGGTATCGTGGCTCCGGCACTGTGATTGGCCGAAGCCGTGATGACGTCACTCCCGCGCATGGGAGCTGCCATGAACGGCATATCGGCATTAGCAGCGGCATGCTCAGTGCGCCGCTGTCTACGGCGCATGCGCCGTAGACAGCGGTGCCTGTATTTTTGCAAATATCTCCTCAACCGTGTAGGTTGAGGAGATATTTCTTGGACCTACAGGCAAGCTTTAATCTAGGCTTACCTGTAGGTCAAAGTGGTATGTAATGGTTCACAACCACTTTAATAAAGAAGAAAAAAAAAAAGTTAGCCCATTTTTTTTTGTAGAATGTGAAAGATGTTACACCGCGAGAATCATGATCTTTATTCTAAGCAAAAAAATCATGATTCTCATTTAAACCAAAATTGTGCAGCTCTAGCTTGAAGGTAGCTGGTTTTAGCATCAAACCTACTTAGTTTGTTGCGGAATCTGAACACCAAGATGTCTCCGTCTAATGTGTCCCCCACCTGTGTCAAAGGGCTTGAAATAACTCCAGGTGGAAAGACCATGCCCCTGGTTCCACCCACTGGTGACTGAGAAATACCACCTGCCAATGTTTGACCTTGGATGTGGATGCCAGACAGGGCTAGAACAAGTACTGTCAAAGAAAGGATCAGGACTGCATCTCCTAGAGTGGCACAACATCTGGTGCCTCCTTGATTAATGCAGGTCTTGACTAACATTATCTGACTGGGTTCTTGTCAGGTGGCCAAGCAATGGAAGCATCCAGAGTTGAAGGAACAACCCAAAGTTCCAGAATGTTGATCGGAAGGCAAGCTTCCTTCAAAAAACGAGTACCCTGTACTGATAGGTGTTCAGGACTGCTAACCAGCCCAACAGGCTGGCATGCGTTGTGAGAACTTCTCACAACTGTGAAGATGAGGGCTTCCCCAACTTAAGCAGCGTGTTGGAAATTCACCATGCTAAAGGAGTGTGGCCTGAGGGAGGGAGGGGGAAGGTCAAACACAAAGGGTAGTCTAAGGACAGAGTTATTTTGTCCCATACTGTCAGAATGTCAAGTTGCAAGGTCTGGAAAGAGACTTAGTGTATGGCACTGTGGAAAGAGGGGCCGCCATGAGATGCAAAATCCTCATACAAGCACAAATCAAGTGCATCCTTTGGGCCCAGAGGAGCCTGGTATAAGAATAAAGGGAGAGAGGTTTGTTTGAAGGCAAAAAGGTTCTGAATAGGGACTTGCCCAGCAACGACCTAGGCATCTTGATATTTTCTAAGACATCAATGGCTGACAGGCTCCCCCCACCACTGAACTGGCCTTGACGACCACGTCTTTTTATGAAATGTTATTCCTGACTAGGCCTTAACATTGGAAGACAGGAGGACGAAAACACTTCTAACACAGTAAAGCACCTACTGTAGCAGGTGCAAGCTTTTTTCCATCTAGGAAAGGAAAGTGCATTTACCTGTGGTGATCTTACTGAAATTCAAATCCAAGAAGGGACCAAACAAGCATTCAACTTCCAAGGGTCAATGCGCAAAGTGGTTCTTGCAGGGGAATTCTGCTGACAGGCATTTAAAATCAGAGGTATATCCACCAAGCCAGGCACACAATAGTGGGAAACAAGGCTTGGTCCCGAATTAAAAGTGGCACCATTTTCACCATTACCTGGCAATCCTGGAGCACTTACCCCAAAGGGGAGAATAAAATGGGACCCTGGCATCAATGCTTAAAGAGCTTCTGCCCTGTATTCACCATTCTATAGCTGGAAGGAGGGATTAACCTTTTCCTGGCTTCGCCCTTAATGGGTACACCCACATAGGGGTGTTTAAAAACTGGGCTCTGAACCAGGCAGATCATGGCTCTGGACCTGCAGAGTATGCGGTGTCAAAAGGATCATCCGCAGAAAGATCTTGTGCAAAGCAATGCTACAAGCTGGCCCTGCATTCCCAACTAAGCGGATCCAGAGATGGTCCCTACAGAGTCCACCATTTCAGAAGCTGCAGAGTATGGTGCAGCTGAGCTAGGAAGAAATAATCAGAATCATCCACAGAAGAATGTATGTTTCTCCACAGAGAGAAGAGGTCCACCACCTAAAAAAGACACTAGTAACAAGCTGAGGCTAGCCAGGCATGGGAAGGGTTATACAGTTGGGTGCCCCTACAGTCCCTTTTGCCAGCGTCCACACAAGTGACGATGGCGGCGTCCAACCCAGATGTAAGGATTTTAAGAAGCCTGTGTCCTATATGAGGAAAAAAAAAAAAAAAAAACCCCAAAAAAACAAACCAAAAAAAACACACACACACACTTTCATTTTTTTCTAAACCCAAAAGCAAATAAATTACAGTGCAGCTTACCAATTCTTAGATATGATTTTTTTAGGCTCTTATTTTCACCTGGTGATCCTGCCAATAAATCTATTTTTAAAAAGAACAAGCTGTTCTGTAGAGGTAGCAGTTAGAGGGTTAAGACAAACCATTTAACACTGGCAGGGAGACCTACTTTTGGGATAAATTTTTTACACAAATTAAAAAAAGCTGATCATTGTAACAAAACTGCTGTAACTGTACAAAAATAAAGAAGGTAAGCTGGAGTCTCTAGTCTCGATTTGTTATTGTATTTAAATCTACTAGTACGTCTAAACACTTCCCTCCCCACAGACTGACAATGCTGCTATCTAAAGTAGTCTGTTGCGCATTCATCCAGAGTGTTGGCATTTCATTTTAATACAGGAGAGACGTTACTGGGCCAGATCACCAGGTGAAAACAGAGGGGGAAAAAAAACCTTGAGAAAGCCAATTCAGCCACCATAAATGATTGGTAAGCTGCAATATATTACATTTTTGGTTTTATACAGTTTTAAAATGGCTTTGTAGAACAGGTTCACATTCGCTGCAGACCCAATGTTTCCTATAGGTAAAAAAAATAAAAAAGGAGGAAGAAAAAAAAAAAAAAACTGTACAAACTGACCCTGTCCAACTCGCGTTAACAGAGGTTTAAATCACACACATTTGCAAATCTATGTGGAAGCTGCAGTGCCTACATCAAGGCTCCTCGGTGCACGGTGGTCCAAATATTATTTTTGAGCATCTTCCAAGTTGGGGCATATATAGCAGTGGATAAATTAAGGGCAGGTTTGCCTGGAGGGAGCACGCTCCTCAAAAAAGGCACAGTGACACACTGGACACCCAGCAAGAGCACAATGGCAGCTCCAGGCATCCAATGTGTCCCCGTGTAACTACTACTAAAAGTAGATCAATCTGAACGCTGATCTTCCTCTTCAGCAGAGATTATATGACCAAATGCCTAGTCATATCAGTATTAAAAAAAAAAAAAAAAAAAAAAAAGGGGGGGGGGGGGGGGGTAGTATGTACAGTTGTGCCCCTGGCAGAATTTAAGATTTCTTGGCCATTTTTCAGAGAATATGAACGATAACACAAAAACATTTTTCACTCATGGTTAGCGTTTGGCTGAAGCCATTTATTATCAATCAACTGGGTTTACTCTTCTTAAATCATAATCCCAACAGAAACTACCCAAATGACCCTGATCAAAAAAAGTTTACTTTCCCCAGTTCTTAATACAGTGTATTGCCCCCCTTTAACATGAATGACAGCTTGAAGTCTTTTTGTGGATAAGGCTCTTTATTTTCTCAGATGGTAAAACTGCCCATTCCTCTTGGCAAAAAGCCTCCAGTTACTGTAAATTCTTGGGCTGTCTTGCATGAACTGCACGTTTGAGATCTCCCCAGAGTGGCTCAATGATATTGTGGTCAGGAGCCTGAGATGGCCACTCCAGAACCTTCACTTTATTCTGCTGTAGCCAATGACAGGTTGATTGGCCTTGTGTTTTGGATCATTGTCATGTTGGAATGTCCACGTACTTCCCATGCGCAGCTTCCTGGCTGATGAATGCAAATGTCCCTCCAGTATTGGATAACATACTGCATTCATCTTGCCATCAATGTTGACCAAATTTCTTGTGCCTTTGTAGCTCACACATCCAAAAAAAAATCAGTGATCCACCTCCATGTTTCACAGTAGTAATGGTGTACCTTTCATAATAGGCCTTGTTGACTCCTCTCCAAATGTAGTGTTTATGGTTGTGGCCAAAAAGCTCAATTTTGGTCCCATCACTCCAAATGACTGTGCCAGAAGGTTTGAGGCTTGTCTCTGTGCTGTTTGGCATATTGTAAGCGGTATACTTTGTGGCATTTGCGTAGTAACGGCTTTCTTCTGGTGACTCGACCATGCAGCCCATCTTTCTTCAAGTGCCTCCTTATTGTGCATCTTGAAACAGCCACACCACATGTTTTCAGAAAGTCCTGTGGTTCACCTGAAGTTATTTGTGGGTTTTTCTTTGCATCCCGAACAAATTTTTTTTGCAGCTGTGACTGAAATTTTAGTTGACCTACCCGACCGTGGTTTGATTTCTACTAAACCACTCATTTTCCACTTCTTGATTAGTGTTTGAACACTGCTGATTAGCATTCTCAATTCCTTGGATATCTTTTCATATCCCTTTCCTGTTTTATACAGTTCAACTACCTTTTCCCGCAGATCCTTTGACAATTCTTTTGCTTTCCCCATGACTCAGAAACGTTAGTGCAGCACTGGATGAAAGAAGCAAGGGTCGGTCAGGAGTCCAGAAACTCATTGATCTTTTATACACACACACACACACACACACACACACACACACAATACAAGCAAACAGATCACAGGTGAGGATGGTTACCTTCAATAGCCATTCAAACCCCTTTGTGTGTCAACTTGTGTGCATGTTATGCCAAAATCACCAGGGTGTGTAAATTTTTGATCAGGGTCATTTGGGTAGTTTCTGTTGCGAATGTGATTTCAAAAGAGCAAAACACAGTTGATTGATAATAAATGGCTCCAGCGAAACACTTACCATGAGCGAAAAATATGTTTTTGTGTTATTCATATTCTCAGAAAAATGTCCAAGAAATCATTAATTCTGCCAGGGTATTATTATTATACAGGCTTTATATAGTGCCAACAGTTTGCGCAGCGTTTTACAACATGAGGGCAAACAGTACACATACAATACAAATCAATACAGGAGGGATCAGAGGGCCCTATTCGTTAGAGCTTACAATCTAGAAGGGAGGGTCAAGTGGAAACAAAAAGGTAATAACTGTGGGGGGTAAGCTGATGGAGAAAATGAAAAAAACAAACAAACAGTTGTTAGGTGTGGGTAGGGTAGGCTTCTCTGAAGAGAAGGGTTTTCAGGGATCGTCTAAAAGCTAATGGAGTAGGAGATAAGCAGACAGATTGGGGTAGGGCATTCCATAGGATTGGAGAGGCTTTGGAAAAGTCCTGGAGGCGAGCATGGGAGGGGGGAACGAAGGAGCTAGAGAGCAGGAGGACTTGAGAGGAACGAAGAGAACGAGTAGGTTGGTATTTAGAGACTAGGCTAGTGATGTAGCTGGGGGCTAAATTGCAGATGGCTTTGTACGTAGTTGTTAGTATTTTGAACTTAATTCTTTGGCAGAGCAGAAGCCGGTGGAGGGATTGACACAGAGGAATAACAGACACAGAGCGATTGATAAGGTGGATGAGTCTGGCAGCAGCATTCATGATGGATTGTAAGAGGTGATAGACTATGTAGGAGGTAAGCCAATGAGAAGGGAGTTGCAGTAGTCGAGGCGAGAGATGACCAGCGAGTGAATTAAGAGCTTTGTGCGATTGGTTAGAAAGGGGCATATTTTGGAGATGTTGCGGAGGTTGAGGCGGCGGGATTTGGACATGTTGCTTAAAAAGGAGAGTTCAGAGTCCAGGACTACACCTAGAACCTCGGCATGTGCTTATAGTTGTGCCATCGATTTTGACAGAGAGATCAGGGGAAGGAAAAATTATAAGTTCAGTTTTGGATAGATTGAGTTTGAGGAAGTGGTGTGACATCCAGACTGATATATCTGATAGTAAATTAGTGATATGTGAGGAGACAGAGGGAGTGAGCTGAGGGGTAGAGAAATAGATTTGAGCATAGTCAGCGTAGAGATGGTATTGGAAGCCATGGGAGGCTATCAGCTGACCCAGAGAGGTGGTGTAGATTGAAAATAGGACAGGTCCAAAAAAAAAAAAAAAAAGACCTTGGGGGACCCCAACTGAGAAAGGAAGAGGAGAGGAGGAAGTAGAGTTATAAGAAATGCTAAAGGTGCGGTTGGATAAGTAGGAAGAGAACCAGTGAAGAGTACAGTCACGGAGACCAAAAGGTGTGGAGTTTTTTGAGGAGGAGGGGGTGGTCAACCGTATCAAAGGCAGCAGAGAGGTCCAGGGGTAGGAGTACAAAATAGATTGGATGGGTCCAGTGAGGGCTTTTTAAGTATGGGTCTGACAAGTGCATGTTTTAGAGAGTTGGGGAAGATGCCAGAAGAGAAGGAGAGATTGAAGTCGTGGGTTAGAGAGTGTAGCATAGAGCCAGAGGGTGAACGTAGCATTTGTGAGGGAACAGGATCCAGAGAGCACGTGGTAAGGTGGAAACTAGCAAGTAGGGGTATGTAAACTTGGTAAAGGGAGAGAGACTCTCTCTATTCTATCAATTCCAGTACAGTCATTGCATCCCCTTGCTTCAGGTGAACCAAGCAGCACCACAGCCATGGTATACTACTCCTCTCTTTAGGCCCACCAAGCAGCAGCACAAGCATTAAGCGCCCTTTACTTTTTCAGTAAAAATAAATAAAACACACACTTTGAACTGGCGATTCGGCTTACCGCTTGATGTGCTGACAAGGTAAGTAGAGTTTCAGTGGATCCCTGTGGAGGCCAGCTCTGCAGGAAGTCATCCTAGCTGCCAGCCCACAAGGCCTATTGTCACAGCCAATCCATGTTGCTTCACTTTGTGCCTACTGCACGCCAAGATCTTGATTCTAAAAACAGGAGAGAAAACAAAATATTAAGACAACTTCTGAAAACGGAAGGCATGTAAACAAACTACTGGTAACAAAGAGAAAAAATAAAATAAAATAATTAAACACACACACCACACAAACCCCCCTTTAAAACCCAATTTTATATACTTTGCAAGTCATCCTGTACTGAGATGAACCAAGTCAGCTTCTTCTACGTCCCAAATATCGATTGGAAAGGCTGTCCCATAGAAACCTGTGCCTCTGCTTTACCATATGGCCCCGATATGGCATTAAAGTAGAACTCAGGGCAAAAAACCTAATTTTGGATAGTGTAAGGGAAGGTTATAGGACCTGCAAGTTTTGCCATCTGTGTCTCATTGGGGAGATTTTCTGTCACTTCCTGTCCCATAACCAAAATATGAAGTCATCAGAAATGCCTCCAAAGTGATGGAATACCTGGTTATCACCTGAACTAGTGTCTAGTGCAGGGATATGCAATTAGCGGACCTCCAGCTGTTGCAGAACTACAAGTCCCATGAAGCATAGCAAGACTCTTGACAGCCACAAGCATGACACCCAGAGGCATGATGGGACTTGTAGTTTTGCAACAGCTGGAGGTCCGCTAATTGCATATCCTTGGTCTAGTGGAAGATTTCCCCTCTATTCCTGTTCTGGCGACAACACAAAATTTGGGATTTTCTTTTCTGCTTTCAGCGATGAATTGCCACCAGGACAAATAGAAGGTGAAGCTCTAATGGGGACACAGAGAGCAATAAAAACCTGACAAGTGTTCGAATCCCTCTTCACGCCAGTAAACATACATCAATTCTCTATTTCTTCTTTGTACAGTAGACATTAGGGAAGATCCATCTGGAGAGCAAAATACCTCGCGATTAAGTAACGGCAATTGCAACCGGAAATTCTGGGATTTCCAGTGGATTCGTCAAGTACACAAGAGAAGCCAACAGGCAATTCAACGTGCTGGAATATTAAAGCATTACCCCAACATTTCATATTCCTGCAACGTGCCCGCTGTACCATGTACGTGTATGAGAAAGACTTCTGTTCTCTTTGTACGCTTCCTTTGTGTAAAATCCCTGGTGTTCCTGCCAGTGCTTCTGCTTTCCTATTAAAAACATACCACACTAGGCATGAGAGCACAGTGTAGTCAGTTCTCTAGCTATGTACCCTCCTCCAATGATCAGACTTATCCCGACAGGCTCCCGCTGCACAGCCATTCACTGGCAAGCGCTCAGTGTGCTGCTGCTACAGAGGGAATGTGAACACACACACATTATTACACTCTGTCAGTGTGAGGCGAGGAGAGCCAATAAACGGCACTTCCTTGTTGACATGTAATCAGCTGTGATTGGACACAGCTGATCACATGGGTAAGGAGCCGTGGCCCTCTATCGAGATTGGGGCAAGGTCATATAACGTCTGCTCAGAATGAGAGCTGCCCCACTCTGCCATCCTTTTACTATACACGGAGTGGGGGGGGGAGGGGGGTGGGGGTGTGTGGAACGACTTTTCTTCCGCTTTTGGTATGACCGACCAGATGCTGGTAGGGGACTCCCTCCAGTGAGGCCATTATGTTCTCACTGGGAGAAGACAGTAATTACTGCTAGCAGCTCTAAGCAATAATCGTGTGTAAAATCCAGCAGGCTGGTCGTACCAAAGTTGAACAATCAACTTTGGTACATTAAGACCCCTTTCACACTGAACCGCCCAGGGCATCAGCGGTAAAGCGGCACTATTTTTAGCGTCGGTTTAGTGGCGCTATTCAGCCGCTAGCGTCCGAAAAGGGGTAAATCCGCCCGCAAAATGCGGTATAGCAGCGCTGCCCCGTTGTTTTCAATGGGCAGGGGTGCTTTTAAGAGCGGTGAGTTCACCGCTCCTAAATGCGCTCCAATGTGCCCGCAGTTGGACATCGTTCAGATATCTTCCTTTTCAGCCAGCGATTCCCTACACCATAAGAACGATCGTTCTTACGGGCGGTGAGAGGGGACGTCCCTCCCCGATGCTTCTCTCGGTTTGCTGCTGCCATCGGCGAAGGGATTCCGCCGACCCCAGAGATTTCTGGCAGACCAGATGGTCCCCGGAGTATCTATGATCGTCGGAGGCCGGGCGCAATGTTATAACGAACGTCACGCCCAGCCTCTGCATTCGAAAAAATGGCGCCGTGCTGGGAAGCCGAGATCATTTTATTTATTTCAGGCTTCTCAGCCTAGGAGGTAGAGACCCCATATCTCACTGTAAAGAGGACCTGTCATGCTTATTCCTTTTACAAGGGATGTTTACATTCCTTGTGAAAAAATAATAATAATAAATATATATATGTGTGTGTGTGTGTGTGTGTGTGCACACACAATCAAAGTAAAATTAACAAAAAAAAAAAAAAATTTAAATGTGCCCCTGTCCGCAAACGCAAGTCGCGCTCACATATGCAAGACCCCTTTCACACTGTGCCGCCAGCGGTAAAGCGGCGCTATTCAGTGGTTTTAACTCCCCGCTAGTGGGCGAAAAGGGGTTAAATCCACCCGCAAAATGCCACAGGGACGTTTTGCCGGCGGCATCGCAGCGCTACCCCATTGATTTCAATGGGGAGCAGCGGTGGGTTCACCTCTCTAAAGAAGCTGCTGGCAGGACTTTTTCTGATGCCCTGCCAGCGCACCGCTCCAGTGAAAGCCCTCGGGCTTTCACACTGGAGTGAATGGAGCCGCTGTTTCAGGGCGCTATTTTTAACGCTATAGCGCCTGCAAAACGACTCAGTGTGAAAGGGGTCTTAGCTTGCCCATACATGGTTTGAACTGTCTATGGCCAGCCTAAGCAAAAAACAACAAAAACTGATGAGTGTGAAAAGCAGTCTTTCAGAGTTTCAGGGGAAGGTAAAGGAGATTAAAGGCCCCCTATATAGGAGATCTAAAGTGAAAAGGTTTGCTTTTAATGGCTTCAGCCCAACTAAGCCAGTAGTGACCACTAACTCCTGTTTACACTGCAAAGTCTATTTTGGGATGAAAGGGTAGAACACAAGTTTAAAAATATCCACAGTTGTCATTTTTATACACTGTCCGATCTTCTCTGCAAACAGAAAAGGACATGTCACTTGCAGAGACTAAATACATAGTAATTTAGACTACAGCATGATAAACAACTCAAGTTGTAGCACGTCTCAAACTGGAAACTATTCAGCAGCTCGGATTTACTTTGCACTACAGCGGAACATGAAAAATAGATTTGTAAAAAAAAAAAAAAAAAAAAAAAAAAAAAGGAGCTCTCACTGTCCACATTACTTTCATTAAACTGCGAAAACTGACAAATCAGGAACCCGAAGGAACTCCCATGCTCCCAACCCTCAAATTTCACTGTCCCTGGTCTTGTACTGTGCTAGGCCTGCAGACATTACCAGGAAAATCCCCAACACCTACACTGGGGACATCAGGAAAGATTTTGGACCAGTAAAACTTATACAATGGGGACCGATTTGCTATTAGCAATTAGTGTCATTTTGGCATAATCTCTATTGTGATTACAGTACTGTATACAGCTACACACATCTGGATACACCATTTACTAGGATGTGTATAGACACATTAAAAGCTTAACTCCAGGATAAACATATCTTACAAATATATTCTTCCTTAAATCTTTGTGTGTTTTGTGTATTTCTTTCAGACCTGTGCAGCGATCCAGTGTGAAATATTACCTCTGTGCTTTTTGTAATGAAAACTGGTCACTGCCCCGCTCTCTCTCCTTGTGCAGTGTGACTGGTCTTGTATCCGCCCCCTCCTGTAGTTTCCTGCAGGCAGCCTGTAGTGGGTGGAGCCTGCTGGGTCCCTCCCACAGCTCTGCTCAGGTTATGTACAGCACAGTGATGTCACTGCTAACTTTACTAGGTAAAATCTGGGTTTGCAAAGGCATTTGGTGCACACAAAAAGCATTTATATTCTTTGAGGCTATTGAAGAGTATATTTAAATTAAAGTTATTGTGCCCAGAGTTCAGCTTTAAGGCAGTTGTGTGCATTGTACTTGTTATTACAATTCAATGCCTTTAAAAAAAGACAAACGCTAGTCTAGGCAAAAGGTTAAAAACATGGTTGAACTACACACATGCATATCTTACCCAAAACAGCACATCAGTTTGTGATAATCTGACAACACAGTAAAAAAGCCACCACACCCTATTTTTTTTCTTCTCAGTCCATGGGTTAAAATGAAGAAATACATTCTCCCTTTTATGTGAACTGCTGGCTATTGCATTTAGACAGCCATGGGCGATGCCTAAACAGGTTTCCTTAATGCAAGGAATGCCTTAAGATAAAATATGATTAGGCTTTACAACCACTTAAAAATTGATTTGCGCAAGGTTGAAACTGTTAAAGATTCAATTTCATCAAACCAGGTGGTTCTTGCATAGCCATTGGCCACTCACAGCTCAAATGTCAGCTGAAATCAAGCTTTCTATAGGGAGCTTAAAAAGGAGCATCACCCTTATAAAAATTACTATGAAGGCACCTTTAGAAAGGTGCGGCATTGGCAATCTACAGTTTCTTAGTAAGCTTTTTTTCTTTGTATACCTCCCCCCCCCTTTCACTCCACATACACCAGAAGGCATGTAAATTCACCACAAAGGCACATGTCATGGAACTGAGATTATATAAAATGTTTGTGGTGTGAAACAGCCCAAAGGGCAAATGAAGCCATCTCCCTTTACAGCCTGGAATTTTGTCTAGAACGCTGGGTCTGCCTCCTGGAACATGTAACAAGAGGTTCCTAGGATGTTCCTGGTTACATCAGTGCTTTAAGATACCAGGAAGTGGGAAAAAAGGGCTCTTAGAAGTTGCAGTTCTGAGGGGCGTACTTACAATAATGTAACCAGCCCTCCCGGCAGCTTCCACTTCAAGAATTTTACAAGCCTGGGGATGATATCACAAGGTGTATTAATAAAAGTGGCTTCTTGCTACAGAAGCAAAGAAAAAGAATACTGGGAAATGAGTTTCAATCAGTACAGCTAGAGCAGTGTGGGGGTGGTGGTACTCATAGTAAAAACTACTACCGTGCCTTTTGTATTAAAACAAAACAGTGGAGTGCAGTGGAGATGACAGATATTACTACCAGGCTGTAAATAAGTGGGCGCCGTTTTCTTTTCCCCCCCTTTTTGTAAACCATCTTGGTAACTAATACACAGTAGTACTGGTGGTGTACCCAGAGAGGTGAAGGGGCAGGGCTCTGTCAGTTTGACTGTTCACTATCAGCTCTCCTTCCTCCTGGAGTACCAGAAAACGTAAACAATGGGTGTGACACTGGCTGCCTATTGCACTCCTATATTTTCCCCTGAAAGTCCTTCTTTTCTGCTGGTACTTACACATTGGAAACATTACCATGTCAGTACATGACAGATCAGAGTTTAAGAAATGCTGTGATTTGAGAATCAAATCTGCTCTTTGAGAAATTAAGACGTCCTGGAAAAAAAAAAAAAAAAAAGTGTTTAAAATACAGTCACCCCACTAACAATCCAGAACAAAACTGGCACCGAGGTGAGGATTTCAATATCAAAGTGCAGGACATGGGTGTGTTTAACCAACGCATGATCCCTTTTAATGCTTCATGGCAGCCAGCCATGTTGCTTACTACTTCAGTATGGTTTCTCAGATACCTCTTCAATATTTTTCCTGTTTTTCTTCTCTCCCTATTCTTTTGTGCAGGATATTTGCCCAGTGCATACTTCAAAAGTGTTAGATAATCATAAATCCCCAATTATACAAATGCTTTCATAATAAACTCATAAATTGCTTAAAGGGCTTGTAATTCTCTGTTCTGACTTGGTATGCGTACAGATAATTTAGGGAGGTTACTATCACACCCCGAGAGCAATCTTACTTTTTAAAAAGTGTTTGTTAACCCATACACGGTATCTAACAAAAGTGATTACATCTCTCACATTTTTGTAAATATTTTATCTTTTAATGTGACAACACTGAAGAAATGACACTTTGCTACAATGTAAATTAGTGAGTGTACGGCTTGTATAACAGTGTAAATTTGCTGTCCCCTCAAAATAACTCACATAGCCATTAATGTCTAAACCGCTAGCAACAAAAGTGAGTACACCCCTAAGTGAAAATGTCCAAATTGGACCCAATTAGCCATTTTCCCACCCCAGTGTCATGTGACTCGTTAGTGTTACAAGATCTCAGGTGTGAATGGGGAGCAGGTGTGTTAAATTTGATGTTATCGCTCTCACTCTCTCATACTGGTCACTGGAAGTTTAACATGGGACCTCATGGCAAAGAACTCTCTGAGGATCTGAAAAAATAAAAAGAATTGTTGATCTACAAAAAATGGCCTAGGCTATAAGACGATTGTCAAGACCCTGAAACTGAGCTGCAGCACGGTGGCCAAGTCCATACAGCAGTTTAACAGGACAGGTTCCACTCAGAACAGGCCTCGCCATGGTCGACCAAAGAAGTTGAGTGCACATGCTCAGCGTCATATCCATAGGTCTTCTTTGGGAAATAGACATATGAGTGCCGCCAGCATTGTTGAAGGGGTGGGGGTCATGGAACCATGAATGCCAGCATGTACTGTGACATACTGAAGCAGAGCATGATCCCATCTCTTTAGAGAGTGCCACAGGGCAGCATCCCAACATGATAACGACCCCAAACACACCTCCAAGACGACCACTGCCTTGTTAAAGAAGCTGAGGGTAAAGGTGATGGACTGGCCAAGCATGTCTCCAGACCTAAACCCTATTGAGCATCTGTGGGGAATCCTCAAATGGAAGGTGGAGGAGCGCAAGGTCTCTAACATCCACCAGCTCCATGATGTCGTAGTGGAAGAAGACTCCAGTGGCAACCTGTGAAGCTCTGGTGAACTCTATGCCCAGGAGGGTTAAGGCAGTGCTGGAAAATAATGGTAGCCACACAAAATATTGACACTTTGGGCCCAATTTGGACATTTTCACTTAGGGGTGTACTTCCTTTCGTTGCCAGCGGTTTGGACATTAAATGGCTGCGTGTGGAGTTATTTTGAGGGGACAGAAAATTTACAGTTATAGAAGCTGTACACTCACTACTTTACATTGCAGCAAAGTAATTTCTTCAGCGTTGTCAGGTGAAAAGATATAATAAAATATTTACAAAATATGAGATATATTGTATCATGAGATATATTGTATCATAAAAAACGAGGCTTACAAATACCATTTTATAAACAGAGACACGGAGTGGGTGAGGGGGAGAGAGGAGAGCAGGGCTGCGGACGACAAAGGGATGTACACTCACCACGGTGGTCAGGGCTCAGCAGCCCTGATTTACATGGTCAGCACAGGCGGTGGGGGAAATACAGGAAGTGGCAGGTTTTTTTTTTTTTTTTTACAGTTGACCCCTTTCACAGACAGTTTTCAGGCATTTTAGCGCTAGAAATAGCACCTGTAAAAGCACCTGAAAACTGCCTCCCATTCTCTGCAATGGGTGCTTTCACACCCGGGCGGTGCGCTTGCGGGACGTGCAGAAAAGACCTGCAAGCAGCATCTTTGGGGACCCTGCCCACTGGAATGAATCTTTTTTTGGGGTTAAAAGCGCCCTGCTAGCGGACAAAAAAGTGACGGCTGGTGCTTTCAGAGTGAAATTACTCTTAGAGAGGGGCAAACTAGACAGCACGAGCACTGTGCTGTTTAATCTGCTTTCAGGGACCAGGATCTGTATTTTTTTTGGGGTTACCACCAAGTATAAGAACTGTTGTGTAAACACGTTACCATGCCCACCCGACACAGCAATTCACATTCTCCCAAAGTACAGTGATTGGCGCAAACTCCGACGGTTGGACCATTTACATTGTGTTTCGGGACTCTGGTTGTGGATCATATTAATAGTTACAGGAGGAGAAAGTAAGGGAACTATGGTTGCAGACCACCTTCCAGAAATTCCGGATGCTGGGTCATTGACCCACTTATTTTAATATTGGGTCACAGACCCACCTAGAACAAGTTAGCAGAACAGGAAAGTCCTTATCTGTACATATGTTCCTGGTCAAAAAACTAAATGTATTGATATACAGTCATAGCCAAAAATATTGGCACCCCTTAATTTGTCAGATAATGCACCACTTCGCCCATAAAATTGTTGCGATTACAAAAGTTTAGACAGACATTCTCACGTTTCTTTTGTTTGTATTGGTATGACACAAAAAAAAAAAAAAAAAAAAAAAAAGAAGTGGAGAAACAAGCCAAATCTGACATTCCACGCAAAACTATAAAAATGGACAAAAATTGGTACCTTCTCAAAATTGTAAGAAATAATTGCATTCCAAATTTGTGATTCTCCTGTAATTTGTAATTAAACTCACCTTAAACAGGTGCTGACAATATAGAAGTCACACTGGCTACAAGTTAAAATGGTGAAAAATTGACTCAACCTTTCTGTTGGGTGTGTGCCACACGGAGCATGGAGAAGAGAAAGAGCAACAAAGAATTGTCTAAGGATTTGAGAACAAAAATTGTGGAAAAGCATGGACAATTTCAAGGTTACAAGCGCATCTCCAGAGAGCCAATGTTCCTGTGTCCAATGTGTGCAACATTGTCAAGAAGTTTACAGTTCATGGCACTGTAGATAATCTAAAAGACAATGAAAACAAAAGAAGGACCGACCTAGTGGAATACCATAAAAACCATTTATTCAAAGGATAAAAAGTGATACACAGAACACTCCAACGTGTGTAGTAAAAACGCATGTCCCCATCGTACCTAGGACTGCTAGAAAGCAGTACAAAAGTGCAAGGAGACCAGATGGTGTTCGTGATGGCTAGGTTGACGCGCTTCGAGGGAAAACGCTCTTCCTCAGAGCCAGCTTTTTATCCTTTTAATGGTTTTAATGGTATTGCACTAGTCGGTGCGCTCTTCTCTTGTTTACGTTGTCTTTAGTACTTGTGGACGATTTGGGTGCCATTGCGGCGATTCCGCCTGCGATCCGAAATGCCGTGGTGTGAATGGAGCTTTAAAGAAAAGAAGACAGTCCCTACAGTCAAACATGGTGGAGGTTCACTGACGTTTTAGGGTTGCTTTGCTCCTTCAGGCACTGGATTTCTTGACTGTGTCCATGGCATTATGAAATCTGAACACTACCAAAGAGTTCTGGGGTGCAATGTAGGGCCCAATATCAGAAAGTTGGGTCTGCGTCAGAGGTCATGGGCCTTAACAGCAGGACAATGACCCAAAGCACACATCAAAAAGCACCCAGAAATGATTTAAGACGAAGCGCTGGAGAGTACTGAACTGGACAGCAATTAGTTCAGATCTAAATCCCATAGAGCACTTGTGGAGAGATCTAAAAACAGCAGTTGGGAAAAGAAACTCTTCCCCATCTTAGAGACCTGGTGAAAGAATAGTGGTCCAAAAGTCCAGTAGAGGGGTGTAATTAATTGATGGTTTTAGGAAGCAATTGTTTTCAGTTATTTTTTCCAAGGAGTGTATGTTACCAAATATTACATTGAGGGTGCCAATAAATTTTGACCAGTCCATTTTTTTAGTTTTGCATGGAAGAAGTCAGATATAGCTTTTTGTTTCATATCAATAAAAAAAAATGAAACAAACATGAGAATGCCTAAACATTTGTAATTGGAACAATTTTCTGCCCTGACAAACGTAGGGTGCCAATATTTTTGGCCATGACCAAGTCAGCATGACGACCAGTATTTTTTTTTTTTTTTAAAGAAAGTAAGTCAGCAAAATCTGCCTTTCTGTAATGACAGGTTTCCTAACTCTGGGGGGATATTGCATTAAATAAATAAATGCAGAAATGTGCACTTTTCTTTTAGTTGATAACTAGCCCAATTACCATTGCAAAGACGGATTATGACATGCCAGCAAGCCGGCAGGATGATGCGCCCTACAGAACAACCACTGGAACAAAAAAAACCCACTAAAAACCTTGGCACATTCGGGCATTTTATTTATTTTTTTTTTATTTAGATTTCGCTTCATTTCCATTCATGAGATTTTGACAGCCCAAAACAGCAAGACAAACGTGAGGGAATCCCTGTTTGTCACCAGAACTAGTTTCCTCATTGGAAGATTTCCCATCTTCCTGTTCTAATGACAACCCATAATTTGGGTTCTCACTTGTGGTCTCTTATCACAGTAAACAGGACAAAGTAAATCTCCCCAAACGGGGCACAGACCTCAATAAAAAAAAATTAAAAAAAAGCTGGCATTTTAGGCCTCATTTGCATTGGCAAAGACATACATGTGTAAGAAATATTAGTAAACCCTGGCGCCAACCAAAATAAAAATATTGAAAAATGTGAAACTGCCCCTTTAAGAAACTACATCTCTGAAAAGAAAAAAAAAAAAAAAAAAAAAGAAATAAATGAAAAGCAAGGCGCTAACACACATCTGTGCATTTGACACAGTTCCCCATAAACGTTTACTGTACAAAATAAGGTCCGTTGGCATGGACCATAGGGTGAGTACATGGATTGAAAACTGGCTACAAGGGCGTGTTCAGAGGGTGGTGATAAATGGGGAGTACTCAGAATGGTCAGATGTGGGTAGTGGAGTTCCCCAGGGTTCTGTGCTGGGACCAATCCTATTTAATTTGTTCATAAATGACCTGGAGGATGGGATAAACAGTTCAATCTCTGTATTTGCAGACGATACTAAGCTAAGCAGGGCAATAACTTCTCCGCAGGATGTGGAAATCTTGCAAAAAGACCTGAACAAATTAATGGGGTGGGCGACTACATGGCAAATGAGGTTCAATGTAGAAAAATGTAAAATAATGCATTTGGGTGGCAAAAATATGAATGCAATCTATACACTGGGGGGAGAACCTCTGGGGGAATCTAGGATGGAAAAGGACCTGGGGGTCCTAGTAGATGATAGCAGCAGCTTGGCATTGCATGCCATTGCTGAGCCTAACAAAGCAAACAGAATATTGGCATGCATTAAAAGGGGGATCAACTCCAGAGATAAAACAACAATAATTCTCCCGCTCTACAAGACTCTGGTCCGGCCGCACCTGGAGTATGCTGTCCAGTTCTGGGCACCAGTCCTCAGGAGGGACGTACTGGAAATGGAGCGAGTACAAAGAAGGGCAACAAAGCTAATAAAGGGTCTGGAGGATCTTAGTTATGAGGAAAGGTTGCGAGCACTGAACTTATTCTCTCTGGAGAAGAGACGCTTGAGAGGGGATATGATTTCAATTTACAAATACTGTACTGGTGACCCCACAATAGGGATAAAACTTTTTTGCAGAAGAGAGTTTAATAAGACTCGTGGCCACTCATTACAATTAGAAGAAAAGAGGTTTAACCTTGAACTACGTAGAGGGTTCTTTACTGTAAGAGCGGCAAGGATGTGGAATTCCCTTCCACAGGCGGTGGTCTCAGCAGGGAGCATTGATAGCTTCAAGAAACTATTAGATAATCACCTGAATGACCGCAATATACAGGGATATGTAATGAAATACTGACACATAATCACACACATAGGTTGGACTTGATGGACTTGTGTCTTTTTTTAACCTCACCTACTATGTAACTATATAATTGCATGTGAAGAATAAATGACAAACCAAATATAATTGAAAGTCCAAAAAGGTGAAAAAAAAAAAGTTAATTAAAAAACATTACATACTGGCTCAGCCCAAAAAAATATTCATAAAGCTTAAGAAAGCTCCAATCACCATGCTCTTGGTCTTAAAAGTGTCTCAGATAATCCTTATACAAGTGCTTCACCACAAGGCAAGTATGCGGTTTGTACACTTACCAACAGCATTTATGATACGTGCCTTTGGTGTCATAGGGCACCACCCTTTTTGCACAATGTCCCACCTTAACAATGGTAAATGGGAAACTACCACCAGCTGGATCTCCCCAAACATCAAAAATAAAGACTCTTGGTCCAAAATGAACTATTAAAAGTGATAGGAAACATGAAGATTGGCTTTAGAATGGAGAACAAGGAAACCAGACTTGCAAAAGCCATTTATAAAGCCTTTAGCAGCAGTGTCTTCAGTGGTGCAAGAGCCACACATTTCCTCATTTTTAATACTTTAAATAGATGATGGTCCCTTAAAAAGATTTCTCAAACATTATTAACCATTAACAGGAAAAGCATCAGGTTACACCCATTCTAAGTAGAGGAATACAACATTTGCCAGTCTTCATTTTTTTTAACCTGCAAAAGCCACATATTGACATAAAATTATGGGAAGGGAGGAGGGGAATACCATATTTTCAAAAGCACTCTGCATTACAATGTGAAACCAAAATTAAATATCTGAATCCAGTTTTAACTTGCGTGTAGTGCCAAAACTATGCCAAATCACCAGATTATATCTAGTACCACCAGCCATGTTTGTACAAACTGCCGTAATGAGGCACAAATCCCACAGGCCACATTTAGCGGGCTTCACTACCGCCAAACACAACCTATTCAACTGAATGGGGCTATGCCGGCACCGCCATGGAACCATGTGTAATGGACCTGGTTGCGGCACGGTGCTAAAATCTTTTAAGGGTTACACAGATGTGCAGGACAGGCCAGAGAGGGAGCAATAATGGCTGCAAATGTAAGCAAGCCCTAAATGTGACCATGAACGTTTAAACTTTAATCCTGAGCAAAATGAGAGCCCCCATCAGAAAGATTACTCAGTGATGAAGCTTATGATGAAGTCTCTAAACAGCTGTGCTAACAGGAATAAGAACTGGGAAAAAACATGAACACAAAATGTTAGTCCATCTCCAAGGACATTGGTGACAAACAGTAGTGTGACACTATGTCCTACAACACAACAGACTAACCCCCTAATATGGAAAGTCACACATTAAACGCCGCTCTGAATTCCAAAGACAGCAACCAAGCAATTTGCCAGGCAAGTGTCAAATATCTATTCCTGCTACTGCAATAATATGCCAAATAGACAAAGTGCAGTACAAGGAACAACTCACAACCCCTCATTTAGAAGGAGATACTTCTGAACTACTCAGCTTGATTACAACTACACTAACAAACTAGCACATAAAGTATACAAACTACTAGTCATAAACATAGTGTGACAGTGCTTTCTGCCTCCTCTGTGCTTTATAGGGTCGGGGTAGCTGGTGTTTTCACTTGTGCATCTATACACATATAGCGCATAAACGCTTGCACTTACTGGTTAGTGATTAATCTAGGTCTGTAAAGCCAAGTCAGTTTTTTTACCGATGTCTGTGTCCCTGCTGGGAGAAACTAATTTTCCATGGTGACCACTGTCCTGTACAGAAAATTATGAGAAATCACAAAACAAGCGGATGAAAAAAAATCCCCATGACTACCAAATTAACCTATACACTCAACAGTAAACAGGAAAAAAAACAACAAAAACATTTATCAATGATATTCTAATGCTATACTAGACTTACCTGTAAATGAACCTTACCTTTGGTCATTTTTAGTAAAAGTAATACTGTACTATACAATAAATATTTGTACATTCACAATTACAGGGTCACACAGTCTAGACCAGCGTTTCTCAACCTTTTTTTCATTCACGGCACAATCTCAAGGCACCCCATTCTAAAATCATCATTAGTGGTGATTTATTCTTCCAAAGAAAATACACTTTTGAAAACTGGTACTGACTAATATTCCAAGGTTTCTTCATCACTCAGCTAACGCGCTACCGTCGCTGATGGAGAGGGGCCGGGGAGGGTCAAACAAGGATGCTATGCAGGCGACTAACAGCCTCCTTATCAACTGATGACGCCATCGGTCGTTAAGACACCGGAAGCTAGAAGGTTGTAATGGTGCATGCATTATGAAAACCTGTGGCTTTGTATACCTATAAAAAGGCAGCCTTCATCCACACGCCGGCTTGTATACAATGTTTAGGCATTTTGCCAAGGCACCCTGATTTAAAAAGGCTGGTCTAGACTGCACAACGTTCCTGCAGAAAAGTAAAAGCTTGACAAATTTGCTTAGAATCTAGGAGCCAACTGAAAAAGTTAGGAGCCAGTTTTTTAAATTAGCTGCCCAGCGCCCAGAACTACAAGTCCGGGGCGTCAGGCAATACGAATTGTTCACGCCTGATGCCAAGTGGGGAAAAAAAAAAAAAAAAAAAAAAGAAGAAGGACCAAAATATTAAAAAACACCCCCCCACACACACAACTTTTTTTTGGTTTGTTATAAGATTTTGCAAATAAGTTATTTTTCTCCTTCACTGATGTGCGCCGATAGGCAGCACTAATGGGCACAGACAGGTGGCACCAATAGTCAGCACTGAGGTGGCACCGACAGGCAACACTCCCCATCCACAGCGGCGGTAAGGAATGGGCAACTAATCAAGCCACCAGATGGCGTTGGTTCTCAGAAAGCGTGTATCCCGCTCCAGCAGGCCGCGGTCTCAATTTTGGGCAGCCCGGCTAAAGTCCGCACAACCCGCAGGGGTGGGGGGGGGACGTCCTAGCTGCTGCGGTGTAGCCCAGGCTCCAGGACGCAATTTCCAGTCGCCATTGTGACCTGGGTTTTGTCAAGCCCTGAAGTATGCTATATATATCTATATAAAAAATAATAAATAAGAATTTGAAAAGTCCTTACAAATGAGTGAAAGTTCCACTTTTGGGTGGAAGTCCGCTTTAAAAACTAAACCTTTTTGACACTTATTGCTTAAAAGTTAAAATTAGTATTTGCTAGAAAATTGCTTAGAACCCCCAAACATACACACAAACTATCTATCTATATAATGTATTCATTTTAGCAGAGACCCTAGAGAAAAAAATGGCGGTTGTTGCAATATTTTATGTCACAATGTATTTGCGTAGCGGTCTTTTAAATGCAATTTTTTGGGAGAAAACACAAAAGTTAACCCAATTTTTTTGTATAATGTGAAAGATGTTACGCTGCAGGAATTGTGATCTTTATACTAAGCAAAAAAATTGTGATTCTCATTCTAGCAAGAATTGCGCAGCTCTAGTACAGGTCAGGATAACACCACGATCCCCTTCAAAATGCACCTAACATTAACACAACCCGTTTTTGTGCATTAGGGTGTGATAGGCTATTAGCAGCCCATTGGCTTTGATTTTTTGATAGCATGGAGAAGGATTTGAAGCATTGTAGAGTTTTAGTGCAATCCAGTGTTCCGTTAGAGAGAGATTTAGGTCAGTAGTCCCTACGGAAGTTCTCCTTTAACTCAGGGTTTGACAAATTTTCTTTAAAATTGAAAAGCCAGTTAAAAAAACAAAAACAAAAACAAAAAAACAAGTTTTAGGAGCCAGTTTTTTAACCACTTGCCTATTGGGCACTTTCACCCCCATCCTGCCCTGGCCAAATTTTCAGCCTATTCACACTTTCAGCGCATTGAATGACAATTGCAATCCTGAAGCCCTGTGCCCACATGAAACTTATCTTTTCAACCTTTTTTTTTCTGGGTGGTATTTAATCATCACTATTTTGAAAACAGAAAACCTCTTTCATTTGTGGTGTTGTGTTCATACACAGATGTGCAATAATGAGGCTGCCCTGATGGTCAGGGCACGGATGATCAGTACCTCGATAATAAGTTTAAGTGTCCCTCTTGTCACAAGACAGACAGTTAATGGCTTTCCTTTCCTAAGTGAAAGTGCTGAGAAAAGAAAATGCTGTTAACTGGCATTTGTTTACATGTGGTCAGCTATGACTGGACAAAGCTGACCACTGTGCCCTTTACCTCAATCTGATCAGCTGTGTCCAAAGGAGGACACAGAGCACGCCCTGGGAACTGGACAACTGTGCTGTAGTCATCTTTCGACTACAGCGTGGTCAGAAAGTGGGAGATGCATCTTAACGGCTGACAAAAGCCCAGGTGCCAGGACCCAATTTCTAGTCACCGTGGCGCCTGGAATTAGTCAAGCCCTTCTTTAACTCTTCCACTGTCATTGCGGCGGTTGACTGCTGGTCACATTACAACACAGACTGTTTGCTTTTCAAGTGGAAAAAAAAAACGACAGCTGTATTGCTGCCGGGTGGCTTCCATGAACCCCCAGAACATACCCCACCCACATTACACAGGCTCTGCTATCCCAACGGTGGCACTGCTGTGTAGAAGGGAAGAAAACCAGCAAATGTCAAATCATTTATCTCCCTTAGCCGAAATGAATATGAAAGCAACATGTATTGCATCTCTCCTGGTTTTGGCTGGAATCTCTCTGGTGGCAATAAAGTACATTTAAGAAAAAAAAAACAAAAAAAAACAAAAACACAACACCCAAGCATTCGGACCCCCCCCCCCCCCCAAAAAAAAAAAAATTATGTATAGCCCAACACACACGTGCAAATGTAAAACCATGCATCAGGGGTGGCTTTGTATAAAAACTGCAGTTGCATTACACACATTACATTCAATGCGTACACCAGAATGAGAGCTATAGTTCTAGAGCCATTCTGCATACCCATAAAAGGAAGCCTTCTGATAAGCAGGTACACAAGTGTTCTCTAAGAACAGAGCTAGAAAGGAAGTAAAGCTGGCCATAGATAAGTCAGTGACCCAGCTCCCTGAACCATACATTTGAGACAATCTGACAGCGGGCAGATTTCCCCACCATCTGAATACACTGATCAGTGCTGCAGTCTACAGTCTGCTTCAAATCTGTCTTGTGTTTTAATTCTTGAAATGTGCATATTTTCTCCTTTTCTGTTATATTCTTTAATTGTGTATTATCATTTTTTATCCAGTCTCCAAATATTTTCCCTTTTCCCGGTGTGAAATAACTTGTTTCTTTCAGTGATATTAATGGAGAATTATATTCCATTTACCTTGTTTATGTATTAGATCCCAAATCCTAAGTACATTTCAGGTCATTGCATGTTCTCACCCAGTGCTCTGTATTGAGGAGGAATCCAAATGATTCTGCCCAACCCAGATCTGTATTCACAGCATATGTTCACATGAGTACTTTACACAACACCCGGTGTATAACCACATACAGTCACATCTTCTAATTGCTGTCTATGGGCAACTGTATGCAGCAGCTGTGGGTCCATGGAAAGGGTTTATGGAGGCTCTGGATACTGTATGATCCTCTTACAGCCATGCACATGAAGTGCCAAAACCCAAAGAACAAAAATTTTAGTTTACTAGACCTTGGATGTTATGGCTGCATTCGTTTTTTTGGCTTCATTTTCTATTTTCATCTGATGATGCTGCCACTAACATTTCCTGTTCTAGGGTGACATCGCTCACCAAGTGCTTGTACACGTTTGTTGAACTGCCATTTCCTACACACCACCCACACATGTAGTCTTCCATGCACGGTGTTTACAACACAGGTGTTGTGGTGTGCAGAAAAAAAAAAGCAGTTTAACAGACCTGGTGTAAACAAGTCCCTACAGTACTTTATGGAGGAACAAATAACTTTAGTCTGCTTGCCCCTGATACAGACTACAGAACGCCTCTATTAACATAGGGCAGATGTATTTGTTAGTTCACACAGGAAGTTATGTTGTCATTTCATCTCTGGTCAAATCAACTTGCTTTCATTGGTGTTTGAAGATTGTGAAATCAGACTAGTATAGTAAGAGCCACAAAGGCAATTCATCATGTAGCAATTTTTTAAAGAATGAGTTTTCTGTAATGAGCAAATATGGAATTTAAATCTACCCAATACCTACAGAAAGACCATTAAAAAAAAAAAAAAAAAAAGTGCACCATTCTGCCCAAAAAACAAACACACACACACACACACACACACACACCTTAAAAAAAAACTGCCAGAAAGGCTAAATTTAAGAAAAAGAAAATTAATGTAATCTGTAGTAAAATAATACAAGCCTGTCAAATTCCGCACTTTGAGATGACTCAATTGCCTGATTTCAGCAAAAGCTGCATTTCTGCCTCATGTTTTCAAATTGCCCAACTCAAGGAATACAGATTTATTAATGCAAGGCTTATGGTTGCATGGAGCACTTAGTTACAATTAAGCATGAAGGGCCAGTTCACACTACATGGAGAGAGGAAAGTATTTTTTCCTGTGTGTCACATTCACACTGCAACGTAGCCTAGCACTGGAGCATGCTGTAATAAAATGCGGACATGCTGCATTTTACGCAGTGCACCGGCCCGAATCGCACTTCATTGTCAGGCAGCACATCGTGCCGTCCGACATTGCAGTGAATGAAGTGTACACTTCAAATAAAGCTTACAGTTGGGATCCACCCACATGCCTGGACTGGTAACTGGCTCAGCCGCGCCGCTGGGTAATGGAGCCAGCTGTTCCCTCCATCCCCAGCCCAGAGCTGTATTGAGCATTGGGAGGGGAGGAGTAGAAAGCTAGGGATGGACAGTGACCACTTTCTACTCAGAGGAGAACTGAGTGATCAGCGGTGTTTGAGCGCTCAGTTCTCATTGTAGAGGCGATGGGGGACAGATGCAGCATTGTTTCCGATGCTGCATTCACCTAGGAGGGTATAAAGTTTTTTTTTTTCTTAAAAGTAGCAGCAAACTCATTTGGCTGTACTTCTCCTATGGATCACAGGAGTGCAATTTGTTTTGCACTTCTGTGACCCGTTTTCAGCTGAGAGTGGGCTGAAGTCCGCTCTCTGCTGACGTTACAGACCTCAGTCCAGGCACAGCATGATCATCACAATGGAGTCTGGGTCCACCAGGTCCCTGGACCGACACCCGGCTCAGCCTCTCAGCAAGCCCCCACCCCCTCCACAGCTCAGTGCGCCAGTGAGTGAGGAGGGGGCCGAGCAGAGAGCTGTGATTAACAGTCAACAGCTCTCTGCTCAGGGAACTGACAGAACCGAGCAATCAGCGGTGTTCAAACGCTCGGTTCTCAGTGCTGAGGCGTCGGGGGACAGATGCAGTATTGGACCTATGCTGCAGCCACCTAAGTATTAACCAATTGCCGCCCGCCATATAGCAAACGGATTGTGATATCCTGACAGGACGTCATGACGTGGTCAGGATAACAAGCTGCTGCGCACCCGATCGTTGTTGCGGCATCAGTCTGACACACCGCAACTGCGATCCAGGTAGAGTCTGACGGAGACTCTTTACCATGTGATCAGCCGTGTCCAATCACAGCTGATCACAATGTTATCAGGAAGAGGTGTTTATCAGCTTTTCCTCACTCACGTCTGACAGACATGAGTAGAGGAGAACCAATCAGGTCTGCGCTGACTGTGCCCACCCAGAAGCGCCACTAATGAACACCAGGGTATGGCATCCCTGGTGCCAATGTGTGCCCACAAATGCCAGTGCCCAATTAGTGATGCCAATCAGTGCCCGGCAGCGCAGCCTCTTCAGTGGCGTGAAGGAGAAAACGTACTTATTTACAAAATTTTATAAACAAAACAAAGAAAAAAACTTTTTTTCCCCCCTTCAAAAATTTTTTTTTTCTGTTTAACTAAAAAATAAAAACCACAGAGGTGATCAAATACCACCAAAAGAAAGCTCTATTTGTGGGAAGAAAATTATAAAAATTTTGTTTGGGTACAGTGTAGCATGACGGCGCAATTGTCATTTAAACAGCGACAGCTCTGAAAGCTGAAAATTGGCTTGGGCAGGAAGGGGGGTATTGGAAGTGGTTAATTTTTTTTTTTTTTTTTTAACCAACCCAAACCCATACTCCTTTTAAGCACTTCAGCCGCAGAAGGATTTGCCCCCTTCCTGACCAGGCCATTTTTTGCGATACAGCACGGCATCGCTTTAACTGACAATTGCGCGGTCATGCGACATTGTACCCAAACAAAATTGACGTCCTTTTTACCCCACAAATAGAGCTTTCTTTTGGTGGTATTTGATCACCTCTGCAGTTTTTATTTTTTGCGCTATAAACAAACAAAAAAAAAAAAAAGCGACAATTTTTTTTCTTTCAAAATCACAATAAACGTATATTGATTGGTTTACGCAAAAGTTATATATTGTCCACAAAATAGGAGATAATAAAAATGACATGAATCTATTTTATTTTTTTTACTACTAATGGTGGTGATCTGCGATTTTTATCGGGACTGCAACATTGCGACAGACACGTTGGGACCAGTGACATTTATACAGCAATCAGAGCTAAAAAATAGCCACAATTACTGTATGTCACTAGCAGGGAGGGGGTTAACACTAGGGGGCGATCAAGGGGTTAAGTGTTCCCTAGGGAGGTGTTTCTAACTGGGAGGGGGGGGGGGCAGCGTACTAACTGGAGGAGAGAGATCGAGGTTCCTGATCATTAGGAACAGCAGATCTCTCTACTCCCCTTTCAGAAGGGGGATCTGTCTGTTTACATTGACAGATTCCCTTTCTGGCTCTCTGAGGAGCGATCGCTGGCGGACATCGCGGCTGCCAGCAACGCACTTGGTCTCCGGTGTCGCGGGCTCCCTCTATCGCTCTCAATGCAGCCTATGTACACCTACAGCGACTCATGTAGCCGTGCCAACCTGCCGCAGTATGACGACGAATTTTTGATATACAGTCTACATGTCAACGTATTCTAGAACTGCCATCTCAATATTATCAATTTCCAAGGACAGAGCTTATTTTGCAAGAACAAGATTCCCTGAAGTGTATGAAAGTTTTGGCTTTCAGACCTACGCTGCGAAGTACTGCCAGCTTGATTAGTCGAGAGACAGTCTACACTACCATAGAGACATGCTAAGCTGCAACCAATGACCAACAGTGGCTTCTCATACCAATATATCGCCAAAAGTATTGGTACGCCTGCCTTTACACACACATGAACTTTAATGGCATCCCACTCTTAATCTGTAGGGTTCCAGGTTGAGCTGACCCACCCTATGACATCTTCAACTCTTAAGGGAAGGCTATCAAAGTTTAGGCGTGTGTCTATGGGACTGTTTGATCATTCTTTCAGAAGCGCATGTGAGGCCAGGCACTGATGTTGGATGAGAAGGCCTGGCTCGCAGTCTCCATTCCAATTCATCCCAAAGCTGTTCCATTGGGTTTAGGTCAGTGTAGGCCAGTCAAGTTCCTCCAACCGAAACTTGCTCATCCACCTCTTTATGGATCTTGTTTGTGTACTGGTGCACAGTCATGTTGGAACAGGAAAGGGCCATCCCCAAACTGTTCCAACAAAGTTGAGAGCATGAAAATTGTCCAAGATGTCTTGGTATGCTGACGCCTTAAGAGCGCCCTTCACTGGAACTAAGGGGCAAGCCCAACCCCTGAAAAACAACCCCACATCATAACCCCCCCCCCCCCCCCCTCCACCAAATGTAGTTCTTTTGCCAAAGCTTAATCGAACAAGTTGTAGTCAGAATCTGATTGGTTGCTATGCACAGCTGCACCAGATTCTGTGTGCTCCAGTTTTAGCAGATCTATCCCTATAGGTCAGTGTACACACTGTACAAATGGACTGGATCTGATGCATAGGAACTATATATCCCACAATTCCATGCATATGCCCTATAATGTGCATGCACACCTTAAAGTGGTTGTAAAGGCACACATTTTTTACCTTCATGCATATTATGCCTTAGGGCAGGGGTAGGCAACCTCGGCACTCCAGCTGTTGTAAAACTACAAATCCCATTATGCCTCTAGGAGTCATGCCTGTGATTGTTAGGGTCTTGCAATGTCTCATGGGACTTGTAGTTTCAAAAAAAGCTGGAGGGCCAAGCTTGCCTACCTCTGCCTTAAGCCCCGTACACACGATAAGAATATCGTACAAACGTTCTTCCAAATATAATCGTATGCGTGTCTTGAATCGCATCGCCAGCATGGATTATAATTTTCGACAATTCCCGTACGATCAACTCAAACGTTCAAAACCTTCTGTGTGCGGAAATTCCATTTCTGGGTGGAACTCTGCTTTAAGTCGGACTATTGGAGATACTTAAGAGGATATTTAATTAGCATTTAATTACATTGTTGTTTTTTTTACATTTCTTGCACGGTTTTGCACTTTATTCCCCCATTTTCACCACAGCGCTGCACGTTTTATATGATAATCAGGAGATGGAGGGGCAGGGCTGAGCCACAAATCCGTGTGTGAATGAGCACACAGAGCTTGAGTGCCTCCGGAGCAAGCTGATTGCAGTGGAGGCACCCGGTAGGAGGGAGGTGCCAGAAGCGCCGACATGGGAAGTGAGAAGAGGACGATCTGGGTTGCTCTGTGCACTACAAACCACTGCACAGAGGAGGTAGGTATAATTGGGGGGGGGGGGGGGGGGGTTAGATCCAAGCAACAAAGGGTTTCCCTAATGTGTTACCTCACACAAGCTTCAGAGAAGTAGCTTTCTATTTCATTGCTTCCGGCTCAAAATGAATCTATCATTTCTAGCTTGTGCAGGTGACAGATTAGATTATGCTGTACAATCAAATACTTCTGCCTCTATCTCTCTTGCTTCACAATAAAAAGGCCAAAGCTCAGAAGCAGTGTGCACAAACTGCTGCAGACAGCATCCATGTTATTTAAAAAGTACCGTACTTAAAATCACTGCCAAAGAATATACACACAGTGCTAAGGGAACAATCCACTTTACTTTCAGGGCAGCGGAATATCTGGCCAAATAAAATGGGTGTATACTATATTAAAACAATCTTGGAATCTACTAATAGGATGTAGGAAAAAGCGAGTAATGGAGATAGACTTTCTTTCCTTCAGAGATTCTATAATATAAAATGGACACAGTTCCACATGGAAAAAAACATTTACATGCCTGGTTGTTGTAAAGCCCATTAGTCAAAACAGCTATCAAATCACCTTAAATAAATATTGTGTGCTTATGCAATTTATTTTTTATAGCAGGCATTAGAAAATTCATTCACTTTGTATACCCCATGCGCACTGGAAGTTTAGCTCAAGTATATAGGGCTACAGCGTTCAGCTGCAGGCAGACAGCAAAGGTGCACCATTCAGTCCCGCTGCCGGCAGCCTGTCAAAACATAGGTTGACCGCTGCTGTGGCTGAATAGAGCTAGGTGGTACACTTAGTGCTACGACCATTTAGGCCAGTATGGAGCCAGGAAAAGAATTGGCCTAAAAGGCATGAAGTCTTCAGATCCGGGCATTCATCCCTGGGCATAAACTGCCCTAAATGTGCACCGTCCAGCCCCAGCAGCTATCAGTCTCACAGAACTCAACAGGCTGCTACTAGCAGGGCTAGACAGTGCACCTACACCCTCCGCTAAATACCCAGTGAGCATAGGCCCTTTGTTGTGTAGATATGAAAAACTATGTATTCATCTTTTTTTCCCCCATATCCAGCCAGCAAATGGAGCTCTGAAAACCTCCTTTGTAAGTCCTGTGGGAGGAAGTTGCTGAAGGTGCAACATAAACAAAGTGTTCGACGTTCACACCATAACCATTTGCCAGACTTGTAGATATCATGAACCAACAATATATTTTTGACTGGAGATCCATTTTAAAAGGCTTCTTGTCAGCCTATTTTTACAACACACCATCTCACTATAGATGGTAGAAATCTTCTTGACAGCAAAATAAGGAGACCTGAGCCTGTTCTCCATCATACGACCATTGCTTTGTCTTTCAACATGCAACTTCCATTCATCTTATCAATGAAAAGTACTATATTGTCCCCCACATTCCAACAAATTGGAGAAACATTTTTGTACAACAATCACTTGCCGACCAGTCACATACCTATTCTACCGGGTTGATACCTGCAGCTGTACAGTTTAGAGCAGACAGTCTATGCATACTAGCTCATTATGCCTTTGTCTTGCAGTTGTTAGTTTTGTTTTTTCAAAGTGGGTTTACAAACACTTCAAGCCTGCTGTATTAACAAAACCTTTCTGGGAACCAAATATTTTAACGGCTTTAAAGTACATATGAAAAGAGCTGTATTATTTTACAGAAGAAGAACAATGAATACCCATGCATACTAATATTGTTTGGGGCGTATACGTTTGATGTAAACACTAAACAAGCAAGAGGTGATCATTTACTCTATTCACTCTCTAATGCGCGTCTCAGTAAAACAATTACATGACAAAGCTGTGGAGCGACACGAAAACACTTCACAATGAGCCAGAAGGGTGTGGTGGCACGGCTTGCTATCTAACTAAAACTACAGAGAAGTGTGCAAGAATGAGATGAATGTACCTTGTGTAATCAGATTTAGGTGCGGCTTCAAGTTCACAGGTTCCAAAAGGAACATTTGACCCTTGGAATACAAACATTACAAAAGTTAACAGATATGCAATAAAAAAAAAATCCTGCAATGTAATACTCACAATATCAGAAACGTATGTCTAAATATATAAAGTTAAAAATATAAAAAGATATAATATATCTATCCAGCACGTAATCTAGGATTAGCATAGACAGCAGGAATACAAATCCCAGAGAGCCCAGTCAAAATAAGGGCCAGCCTGAAGCTGGCCATACACAATCGAGATTCAGCTTCTTCAGCAGGGACCGGCCTTATTTTGATCAGTGTGTGGCTGTCTCTGATCAACAGAAGTTGATCGTTTAACCATCATCTGTCGAAGGTGCATGCTGAAAAATATTCCAGCGATCAGTGGCCACAGCCACTGATGAATGTATTTTGACAGTGGCGGATGCAGCGACCTAAAAACAACATTGGTTTAAGCTCTGTGCAAAATGTTGGCGCTATATAAAACCTGAATAACAACAATAATAATAATTTGGTTGGGGGGGGGGGGTTTATTGTTTGTGGATGGAGAAATCCAGCACTTTTTTTTTTTCTTCCAGCCAGCAAACGTTGCAAAAAACACCCTAATGCCCTGTACACATGAGCGGATTTTCCGTCAGAAAAATCTTGGATGTTTTTTCCAACGGAATTCCGCTCAAGCTTGGCTTGCATACACAGGGTCACACAAAAGTTTTCTAAACTTTCGACCATCAAGAACGCGGTGACGTACAAAACTTCGACGAGCCGAGAAAATGAAGTTCAATGCTTCCGAGCATGCGAATTGTTTGCGAACATGCGTAGGAATTTTGCGCGTCGGAATTGCTACAGACGATCGGAATTTTCTCCAACCGAAAAATTGAGAATATGCTCCCAATCTTTTGCTGGCTGGAATTCGGCCAGCAAAAGTCTGATGGAGCATACACACGGTCGCATTTTCCGACCAAAAGCTCTCATCGGTCTTTTGCTGGCCAAATTTCTGATCGTGTGTACTCGGCATAACTGTATGGCCAGCTTTTGGCTTACCATAGACATTCCTTGGTGGTTACATGAACTTGCATGATCGGATTGAATCACCCAAAAGCTTCACCTCTGGAGTACAGCATCAACTTGAAGAGTCAGTTCTATAGACTTATGTATTAGCAATAACGTTCAGTTTTTGCTAATACATAAGGGAGGAAAAGAGCAGACAGTTGCTGATGGCACCGCTTTTTAAGAGAACCCATCCTTACCGATTTTTCCCTGGCAATCTCAGCCAGTGGACACCTACCTGCCACCACACATACACACCCCCCTAAAAATAACCATTTTTTTGGCTGACTCAGTTCTGCAAGATAGCAAAAATCAGGAGGCAAAGTTTTTTTAGGGAGTCGTTTTAATTACTTATCAGTTAAATGACACAAAGCAATTTCACCCGATTGTGTGCCCCGCTGGAAAGCATGACTTATAAAAACTAGCCACAAATGTTACCATCTACTTTTGAATTTAAATAGGGTCTACGCAACAATTTTTTAAAATTCAGGCTGATGCTACAGGCTATTGTGAAAGACAATACCGCAATTGGGGGGGGGGGGTAGCCATCGCTGCTGGGAGAACATGCAGTGATGGCTAGCGGATATAGCAGCTGGCAATCGCATGCAGAATCCAACAGGCTGGTTGTTATTGATCAGCTTGGGTACAATCAGCCTGCCCATAGGTGGGCAAAATCTTGGCTGGTTCCTGCTGAAGTCCTTATGACCACTATCAGCAGGGCAACTATCAAACAGGTGCTAGAAAAGTTGACCCCAGAACAGAAAGTGAGCAATTTCCCCTTTGCTTCCAGAAGAGAAAGTGATGGGAAATCTCCAAGGATTGTTAACAGAAAGAAACAAAAAACACACCACACAAAAACACTGGACAGGTTGTCCATCAACCACTGTTGGACCGCCTGCCCGCAGAAAGACGGCCCATGCAGTCAAGGCCACGTACTGGCATGTCGCTGCACGCTTCTGGGTTTGGGACATGCAGAGGGCTCTGTACAGAGGGAACGATCTCAGTTTCTTATCCCTGCAAAGCAGATGTGTTCTTAACAGCAGCACATATCACACACTCATGCACCTTTATCCCCTTGATCACCCTAGATGTTAACCCCTTCCCAACCAATGTCATTAGTACAGTGTCAGTGTATATTAGCGCTGATCAATGGATTAATGTCACTTACAGTTAGTCAGTCAGTCTCCCCCCCGCATCAGTTTGCCCACCACATTATCCCAGTCCCATTATAAGTTGCTGATAGATCGATCTATCTATACGGGGTGAATAAAAATCAAAGGATTTAAAAATAAATTATTTTGATTTTTAACAAAATTTTATGAAGATGCTTTTGGAGTAAAAAGATATGCATCTTAAATAGAAAACTTACTGATTTAGTTTATTCAGCATGAAATGGAGCTTAGTTATGTAGCATGAAGCTGTATATGCTGCAATATTTAATTTTTTTTAGTAAACTCGTTCAATGAATCCAAGCTCTGCGACAACACTGAAAAAATTACATTTTGCTACCATATAAAGTATAGAGTGTTCAGCTTGTCTAACAGTGTAAATTTGCTGTCCCCTCAAAACAACAACCGACAGCCATTAATGTCTAAACCGCTGGCAACAAAGTTGAGTACACTCCTAAGTGAAAATGTCCAAACTAGGGTTAAAGTGTCAAGAATTTGTGTGGCCACCATTATTTTCCAGCACTGCGTTAACCCTCTTGGGTATGGAGTTAGCCAGAGCTTCACAGGTTGCCACTGGAGTCCTCTTCCACTCCTCCATGACAACATCATGGAGAGACCTTGAGCTTCTCCACCTTCCGTTTGAGGATGCCCTACATATGCTCAATAGGGTTTAGGTCTGGAGACATGCTTGGCCAATCCATCACCTTTATCCTCAGCTTCTTTAGTAAGGCAGTGGTCATCTTGGAGGTGTGTTTGGGGTCTTTATCATGTTGTAATACTTCCCTGTGTCCCAGTCTCCGTAGGAAGAGGATCATGCTCTGCTTCAGTATGTCACAGTACATGTTGGCATTCATGGTTCCCTCAATGAACTGTAGCTCCCCATTGCTGGCAGCACTCATGCAGCCCCAGACCATGACACTCCCTCCACCATGCTTGACTGTAGGAAAGACACACTTGTCTTTGTACTCCTCACCTGGTTGCCGCCACACACGCTTGACACCATCTGAACCAAATAAGTTTATCTTGGTCTCATCAGGCCACAGGACATGGTTCCAGTAATCCATGTCCTTAGTCTGCTTGTCTTCAGCAAACTGCTGGCTTTCTTGTGCATCATCTTTAGAAGAGGTTTCCTTCTGGGATGACAGCCACTCAGACCAATTTGATGCACTGTGTGGCGTATGGTCTGAGCACTGACAGGCTGACCCCCCACCCCTTCAACCTCTGCAGCAATGCTGGCAGCACTCATACATCTATTTCCCAAAGACACCCTCTGGATATGACGCTGAACACGTGCACTCAACTTCTTTGGCCGACCATGGTGAGGCCTGTTCTGAGTGGAACCTGTCCTGTTAAACCGATGTATGGTCTTGGCCACCGTGCTGCAGCTCAGTTTCGGGGTCTTGGCAATCTTCTTATAGCCTAGGCCATCTTTATGTAGAGCAACAATTCTTTTTTTCAGATGCTTCTTTGCCATGAGGTGTCATGTTATACTTTCAGTGACCAGTATGAGAGAGAGAGCGATAACACCAAATTTAACACACCTGCTCCCCATTCACACCGGAGACCTTGTAACACTAACAAGTCACATGACACCAGGGAGGAAAAATGGATAATTGGGCCCAATTTGGACATTTTCACTTAGGGGTGTACACACTTTTGTTGCCAGCAGTTTAGACATTAATGGCTGTGTGTTGAGTTATGTTGGAGGGGACAGAAAATTTACACCGTTATACAAGCTGTACACTCTACTGTAGCATAAAAGGTTTTTCACCTTAATGCATAGAATGCATTAAGGTGAAAAACCCTGAGGGTTTACAGCCCCTTTACCACTTGGCATCCGCGCTATGGCCGAATGACGGCCACAGCTGATCACATGATGTAAACAAAAGATCGGTAATCTTTTTTTTTTTCTACACACGCTGACAGCGTGAGTAGAAAAAAAAAAAGCCGATCACCGGCTCAGATGTGAGGGACATCGGTCCCGAAGTGGAAGAGGCACATCTGCCTCATCAGTGCCACCTATCAATGCCCACAAGTGCCGCCAATCAGTGCCACCTAGCAGTGCTGCCTATCAGTGTAACTGATCAGTGCCCATCACTGCCGCCTATCAGTGTACATCAATGAAGGAGAAAAAAAAATTACCTGTTTTAAATTTTTTAAAACAAAATATAAAAAAAAAATTTTTTTTTTTTTTAATTCAGTTTTTTACATTTTTTTAACAAAAAGTAAAAACTGCAGAGGTGATCAAATACCACCAAAATAAAGCTCTATTTGTGGAGAAAAAAATGATAAAAATTTCATATGGGTACAGTGTTGTATGACCACGCAATTGTCAAAGTGCGTCAGCGCTGAAAGCTGAAAATCAATACTGTGCATTTTAGCACAATGCAAAAAATGTTAATGGACTACAATGTTCAACCTTTCCATGGGAAAAAAAAGGTATCCTACATGGAATTTCTGAAAAGAGAATTTAAAGGTTTTCACAAGACAAAAAACAAACACAATTAAAAAGCTCACACATTCAACTTGACCCCCAATATCTTTTGCTGCATGGCCACAGTTGTTCCAATGAACACAATCCCACGTGCAACAATCTTTTAAAAAATATCAGCAATGAATATAAAGAATGCAAGTGCATACCAACAAAGTAATTTGTTTAGCTTAGTAAAGAAAAACTGCATACGTGCTGTTTTTGTATTGGCAATTCAACTGCAATGAAGGATAACATTTCAAAACAGACAAGGGGATAAGACTGTTACAAGAAACACAATCAATATTTACATCCTGATCATCCCAGCATGCTAAAATATGTCTTGCACAGTAACAGCCTACACTCCGGGCATTGTATGATCCTAAAGCTCAAATTAAAGTCCAGCCAAAGCTCATTTGGCTGTACTTCTATGGATCACAGGAGTGCAGTTCGTTTTGCACTCCAGTGACCAGTTTTCAGCAAAGAGCATATTGAAGTCTGCTCTCTGCTGACGTCACAGATTTCAGTCCAGGCACCAGGTCATCACGACAACGGGAGTCTGGATCTGACAGGTGCCTGGGCTGACACCCGTCTCAGCATCTCAGCGAGCCAATGAGAGCCTGAGGCGGCCGCTCCGCCCCCTCCACAGCTCAGCGCTCCAGTGAGCGAGGAGGGGGTCAGAGCAGAGAGCTGTGACTGACAGTCTACAGCCCTCTGCTCGGGGAACGGCGAGAACCGAGCCATCGGTGGTGTTCAATCACTCGGTCCTCAGTGTGGAAACGCCAGGGGACAGATGCAGCATCCACTGAGTGAAGTATGAAACTGAAAAAAACAAAAAAATAAACAAACCCATACTTGTCTTTTAAATCAGTATTAAACCCAAAATGCAATATATTGCAGCGTACCATCATTAGAAGTGGTGGCTGCATTGGATTTTTTTTGGCTCGTCTGCCCCCTTCTATTTTCTCCTGGTGATCGGCCCAGCAACACCTCATGTTGTAGAATGCCCTCACTCTGGATGAATGAGCACAGAGGGCAGATTTGGACAGCAGCATTGTCAGTCTGAGGAGGAAAGGAGTGTTAGTTTAAATTTGCTAGTACATCTAACTTCCTTTTTGGAATAAAGGTTTTACAAAAATCAATAAAAACGCTGCCATTGTCATAATCCCTGTCACTGGTAAATGGTTTGTCTCAACCCCGTAACTGATAGAGTGCTGCTTCTTTTGATAAACAGACTTCCTGGCCAGATCACCGGATGAAGACACAAGAAAGCCAAAAAACAAATAAAAAAGGAATGCAGCCATCACATCGAAGAATTAGTAAGTTGCAAGGTCTTTTTAGTTAGGACACAAACTACTAAAGAAAAGGGCTCTTTGGCCAGAGAATTAGAGCGGATAATTAAAACGTTAAGAAAAATTAGTTATACCCAAGCTACAATACAAGGCTAAATATAAAACAGCAGAGATCGAAGGCACAGTTCAAATCTCAGCCGGTTCAGCAGGAACTAGCCGAGATTCGAACAGTTAATGGGCAGGCTAAATGTACCAAGTTGATCGATCAATCAACTTGGGTACAAACAGTCTGCCTGATTCTCTTATGATCATCGCTATGACAATAATCACTTTCAGTCAGTCTTCTCCTGGCGAGGAGAGCTTCCACTGCACGTATGCAATCAGGCAGGTCCTTGCACTACATAGTTGAAGGTAAATCTAAAAGGAAAATTGAACAAGAAAATGATAGAAGGCCTGATTCACACCTATGTAGTTTGCATTTTTCGTTTTGCAATACACATTTTCGATCCATTGAAGTCTATGGAACCAAAAACCAGAAAAAAAAATCCTTGGCCCTTTCCATAAACTGCACAGATGTAAACTACATCCATAGGAAAAACATGGAAAATGGACTGTAGTGTGTTTCTGCAAAACTGAAAAAGCATTAAAAAATGCATAAGTGTGAACCAGGCCTAAATGTATGGCGGCAGCTTTAGCAATGTAAAACAATCACAAAGGTCTTCAAATAATCAATTGTGCATTGCTCCATGTGATACAGTATAACTTTAAAGACCACAAGCTTCAGGAGAAAAATCTGCATCCTTTGCTACAAATTGTCTCAGGTATAACATAGCATAAAACCAACTAAAGACACAAGATGGTTTTCAGATGTACATACATGCGACAATGCCTAGGGGGCTTGTTCATACTAGCTTCCGTTTCTCCTAGTGACCGTTGCTTTGTGTTTTTACAATGCAAGGCACAGTTAACATTTTTTGCTGGTTGTAAAGTCTTTTTTCCCCCTACAATAACAACAAACATGATATACTTACCTGCTGTGTAGTGGAGTCCAGATCCTCCTTCTCTGGTGCCTCTTCTGTGATCCTGGCCCCTCCCTCCTGTTCAGTGCCCCTACAACAAGCGGCTTGCTATGGGGGCACCCGAGCCGAGTCACAGCTCCCTGTGTCCATTCAAACACGGATCCCTGACCTGGTGCCGCCCCCTCTCTCTCCTCATTGGCTAGCTGACTTTGATTGACCGCAGTGGCAACCAACGGCACCGCTGTGTCTCAGCCAATCGTGGGGGGGGGGGGGGGGGGGGATCTCAGACGGCTGAGACATTCGTGGACATAGCTGGACAGAGGGACCTCAAGTATTAGAGGGGCTGCTGCACAAAGAAGACTTTTTATCTTAATGCATATGATGCATTAAGATTAAAAACCTTCTGCCTTTACAACCCATTTAACTTGATTGAATGTCACAGTGATAGTTAATTCATTTCTAGACATGCTGAAGATTTACAGTAATCGTCTGCACTTGCCGCCTGCATTCTAATGTGAACAGGGCACATCGTAAACAGTGGTTTTCTGGGTGCCCTTGCAAAGACCAGTGTTTTTCTAGTGGAGAAAAACACCGTCTACCGCACAAGTGTGAACAAGCCCTAAGTGTGAAGTTTTATGCTCTAAGCAGAAACACACCAAGCAAGCTATTTGTCAGTGTGAGGGGGTTGGGGGAAGACTAAAAAGGTCCTCGAAGTAAACTGACTAGATCCATTAGATTAAAAGGTCTTCTAAATAGGCAGGAACATAAAAACTTGAATCTTTTGTGAACTTAAACAGCTTCAGGATATTCTGCAACATCTCAAAGTACAGCTATAATGCAAGGTAATATAGGGATGCAGCGAAATTTTGGCTGCTGGGAAAAAAAAAAAAAAAAAAAAAGCAAAGTTTGGGTACAGTGTCGCACGATCGCGCAATTCTCAGTTAAAGCAACGCAGTGCCAAATTGTAAAAAAGTGCTCTGGTCAGGAAGGGGGTAAAATCTTCCGGGGCTGAAGTAGTTAAAAAGTGAGATATATTATATACACACATACATACATTTATATATACACACACACATACACACACTTTTTTTAATATAGTAAATTTTGGTTTCGGTTAAGTGCATCCTTAATTTTTGGTACCGAAAATTTTCATTTCGGTGCACCACTAGGAAAAAAAAAAAAAAAAAAAAAAAAAAGGGAAGGATAGGTGTGGACAAACTATATATGCTAGCAGCAAAGTGATTTTTTTTTTTTTTTTTTTTTTTTAACACAAAGCCACTACAAATGTATTGCTCTTGTAAACTTCCTTTTTTAAACAAAAGTTAATTTCCTGTGTGCGCAAACCAATATGCTCCATTAACCAATTTTCATATCTCTCTAAAAACACAAATGAGAATGAATATTTTTTTTTTAATTAACAAAAAACCTCACACCACAATAAAGTGGGGCTCTGCTGCAGGAGTGTCACCACTTACTCACTTTGTACATTGATTGTACTGGGCCAATGGTGTTTCATTTAAAAATGACTAAGGGCCACATTTGTGTAGAAAAAAGTCAAATTGAGAGCGGAGTCTAAACTTTTTTTTTTTTTTTTTTTTGATAGTTTCCACTTGGCCATGAACATACAGGCAGGACTGGAGTCATGTATGTATCATCTGTGTAGGTATGTGTTGTGAGATTACAGGGGAAATTGAGGGGTTAAATGGGTTGCACTGTTGGGTGTGGTGCTGGCTACAATGTGTAAAAATACAAGGTGGCATTCAAAAAATTAACGGCGCTGCAACCCTTTACATACAGTGCTGCAGGAAATCAGCAAAGCATAAATGTGAACCAGCCTAAGGTGAGGTTTATTTAGGTAAACAAAAGGGGAAAAAAAAAAAATGGTCAGAGGGCACAGCGCATACCAGGAATGTAATTATGTAGTAAAACGTAGTTAGTTAAAAGCTAAAGGAACAACATGCGGGAACATGTTAAAACTATAGTTACATTCAGTAAGCTAAAATCAAACCTATTAAAAGTAATCTGTAAAGGGGGGGGGGGGGGAACAAAAATTAAAAAAACACAAAAGAAACCAAGATTTTAGCTAGCCATCATCATATTTACACTTTGTTTTGCTTCCCAACATATAATAAAGTGATAATTTCCTTTTAAGTTGATGAGGACCACAAGTCATGAGTCATTTATAACCATCCAGAAGGTCACAGATAAAGTGGTTCGCAGTCACAGCCCTCTTTTCAGATAATTCAGTTTGAATTACAAGATACATACTTCTAAAAACAATATACAAAAAAAAAAAAAAAAAAAAAAAAAAAAAAGGCAGAACGAAGGACTGAATATAGCAATAAGCCTGTAAAACTGAATTTACTAAAAGGCACATATGGAACATGCACCATTAAAGGAATACGCATCAGGAAAGGCATCAACAAATCTTTGGGGCTACTTCTTCTAAACAACCTAATTTTCTTTATCTTGGGGTCCCTTGCACAATGAGCGTCTAGCCCCTGGGCATCCAATCCAGGTGTTTTAATGCACCCAGAAGGCACAGATGCGGAGTCTGGTGGCTCCCTACAACCTGTCAAGTCTACACTGCATCTAGACAGGGCTGAAAGCTGCAGAGTGGTACTCACGTTTAGGGCCCTGTGCATTCAGGGACATATGCCTCGAAAAAAAGTTATTCCACGTTCTTGGCATTCATTTCTGTATGCATGTGGCACAAAAGTACACGTTCAGCCACAGCGTATTTCAGTCTGCAGGCAGTGGGAGTGGACAATACATCGGTGCCACCCAGGTGCACTAAAATGCTTCGATTTGATGCAGAGGGGCTAGACACCCCATGTGCAATTTACCTCTGAGTGGCCTATGGTTGAAATAAACAAAAGCACATTCCATGTCTGATTAAACACAACTCACAACTAAAAGTAAAAAAACAGACTTGTAATGACTGTCCCACTTTTAGGCCTCATGCACACTGGATGTTATAAAAGCCAGTAGCGTTAGCTGTAGAATGAGTTTTTCAGCGTATTTTGCAGTAGTGCTTTTCAGCTTTTTTTTGTTAGCACAACTATAGTCGCACAAAAGCTTATAGCTCAAAAACGCTGATAAAAAAAACCAAATAGCCGCATTAAGCTTTTATCAGCCTTGGCCCCCGTTCACATCAGCGAGATATGACGTGCGATTTGGCAGCCTATTGCCGTCAACGGCACTGTCCTAACCCATTTCAAAAAAGTAGTTCCTGCACTACTTTTGCCAACTTCGGGAGCAATTTCAATAGACATCCGTGTTTGAACCCGCACAGATGTCTTTCAAATCGCCCTGAACTCGCACTGCAATGCGGGTTTGAAATTGTGTGAGTTCAGCTGAACATGCTCCATGTGCCGTGGTTTTGTTTTCCGCGATTGTAGTGCGATTTATCGCGCTGTGAAAACGCACATTTTTAGGTGTCGGTCAAATGAATCGCATCTGAAATGTGCATTAAAGGGGTTGTAAAGGTAAAAATTTTTTCACCTTAATGCATTCTATGCATTAAGGTGAAAAAACTTCTGACAGAACCGCCGCCCCCAGCCCCCCCGTTTTACTTACCTGACGCCTCGAAAGTCAGCTTTGCGTTCCCGACATCTGTTCCTCCGCTCACCCTGGCCGCTGATTGGCTGCAGTGGATGGATTGAAAGCAGCGCAGCCATTGGCTCGCGCTGCTGTCAATCACATCCGATGACGCGGCGCGCCGGGGGGCGGGGCCGAGTGATACAGCGAGCGGCTATAGCCGCCGGCTGTATCACGGGAGCGCGCCCGCAAGCACTCACCACCGTGCGAGGGAGCTCGCATTAAGGTGGTGAATGCTTGCGGGGAGGAGCTGAAACAGCCGCCGAGGGACCCCAGAAGACGAGGTTCGGGGCCACTCTGTGCAGAACGAGCTGCGCAGTGAAGGTAAGTATAACATGTTTGTTATTTAAAAAAAAAAAAAAAAACACCTTTACAAACGCTTTAAGCGATCATTCACACCTGGGCATTTTGAAGTCACTGGCAGAAGTGCTGCAAATCTGCCTGCGATTCATAACACCCAGGTGTAAATGCAGAGTTGTTGGTACAGCAAACACTGCAGACCGATATGGGGGGGGTGTTTGAGGAATCCAGAATAGATTTTCAGTCAGTTGTTATTGTTATTTCACTACAAGCCCTGAGCTGTCCCATACATTAAAAAAAAAAAAAAAACAAAAAAAAAAAAAAAACAAAAAAAAAAAAAAAACTCTCCCCCATTGGGTGTCAGGCACCTTTCGGTGACTTAAAAACGTATTCCCTGCCACCCAAGTCAATACTCCCATTTCCCAGTTTAAAATCCTTATTCTTTGAGGATGGGGAACATATAAAACGCTAGAAGCATGGGTATGTGTGCCTGGCAGCATCAATCATATATACACACACCAAACTTTTGGGGTTGGAGCATCGATCAGAGCAAACGATGGGACATTAGGCCGGCTTCACACTGCCCTGCTGCACTTTGGGCAAAAAGCAGCTAACCCGTGGTTTTCATGCAGGTGACCCGTTCTTTCCCATAAACTATTATGTACCGTGGTTTTAGTGCACTTTTAGAAAGCACACTAAAGCTCCAGCATACAGGTCCACTATTTAAAAAAAATATAAAAATAAGTTTAGGGACAGAGCACACCACTGGGACACTTTCACCATGTGCTTGATCTCAACATTGCAGATCACATGATTAAGCACTGGGTAGGCACAGGGAAATGCCCCCGCACTGGCCCTGTAATTTTCCAGTGCATCTCTACTGCACATGATCTTCAGACAGTGCACACTGCATCTCTGCATAACAGTTTTAATCCTATGCAGCGCAAAGCCCCCAAAACAGCAGCCCTATTATATAGTATATGCATGCAACCCATATTACTATACAAGAACCATGGCACTAGAAAACCTACTTCAGCTAAGACAGTATACTGGTCAACTGCTCCTGGAGTTTCTAGAAACTTTAATCAACTTTTCATTTAAAAAGCAAACATAAAAAAAAAAAAAAAATGCCATGTACATGTAACTGGTGCTGCTATCTATTCAAATGGTGTGTGTGTGTGTGTGTGTGTGTGTGTGTGTGTGTGTGTGTGTGTGTGTGTGTGTGTGTGTGTGTGTGTGTGACAGAAACCTCACGCAGCCACAATCCTGTACTCACCAACAGATGTGCAAAACATTCAATAACCTTATACACTGGTTGGATCGATCCGATGTTGATGTTAGTACAGTGAGAAGGGAGTGGCTTACTGGAGCTGTGTCTAGGGACGCACATAGTCCCACTTTGGAGTGTGCACCACACAGGTGACTGACAGGGTGTGAGGAGAGAAGAGCCAATCAGCTGCATTTCCTCATAAGGGAGACCTGCACAGATAATCAGTGTAGCTCCAACAGTGGCCTTTAGGGATGCCAGTAAGAGCTGCATGTCAGTGCCACCTCATCAGGGAACATAAGTGAAGGAGAAAAAAATTACTTGACAAATATTCTTAATCACTTCCTGCCCGCCGTCAAATGACGGCTGGGCGGCGCAGCTCCCATTCTGGGTGAACGTCATATGGCGGCCCTCCAGAACGACCTCTCGCGCGCATCGCGGCAAACGGTGGTGCGGTGTGTCAGTCTGATGCACCTCTACACCGATCTCGGTAAAGAGCATCTGATGGAGGCTCTTTACCACGTGATCAGCCGGGTCCAAACACCATGTAAACAGGAAGAGCCGTTGATTGGCTTTTCCTCACTTGCATCTGACAGACGAGTAGAGGAGAGCCGATCGTCTGCTCTCCTGACGGGGGGGGGGGTCCTGTGCTGATTGTTTATCAGCGGAGTCCCACCTCGGATACCCACCCAGGACCATCAGGTATGCCACCCTAGACCACCACGGAAATGCCAATCAGTGCCCATCCCCAATGCCATCAGTGATGTCTAACAATGCCGTCTTATCAGCGTCCATCAGTGGAGAAAAAAAAACAATAGTCATTGAACGTGCGACAACGCTAACCGTTGGCTTGGGCAGGAAGGGAGTAAAAGTGTCCAGTATTGAATACCACTTTAAGGTCTTGTTGATATGTGTGGCAGCCCTGGACATGCCTTTGAAAAGTGCACTTCGGTAGAACGCTTTTTAGATATTAAGAGAGCAGCATCTACCAGGCATGCAGGAGGACGATCCCACCACCTCCTGAATAACTTTTTTTTTTTTTGCAGCTCGGATCTTGTATGTAAATACCTCACCACAGCCAAGTGTTTGGGATGCAGTTGTGGCTCCATTTAGGGAGGGAAGAGTAACATTTGGTGGTGGTGATACCAGCCGCCAAACAAAGGAAACATTTTACCATGTATGCAACACTCTGCATGTGTACAACCCCGAGTGTCTGTACGCAGTTTTTGGTGGGCAATCAGGTGCAGCAAAAGACGCAGCTCAGCTGCCTGTATATACCGCCGCCCTTGTGGTGGACCTTCAAAGTACATCTCTGTAGACGGCCACGGGTCACATATTCTGTGATGTCATACAGCACCATGTACAGAAAACCACCATGTCCACAAATAAGGACAGAATAGGCCCCTGTGACCATAATATATAATAAAAAAAATATATTTGAGATATAGATATATAGATATATATAACACATACAAACACACACATTACAAACACAGAATAAATATGGTCTGTGAGGACAGCCATGACCACCTCCCCCCCAAATCTGCCTCAGACAGCTGCAGTCATAACAAGCACCCCTCTCTCTGCGGCAGTGAGCAGGAAAGCCCGAGGCTGCGGCCTGCCCTCCAGCAGAGCCAGTGGCCGGGCCCGCTCCCGGGGCTCCTCTTACCTTGTCTGTCTATAGAGCGGCGGCGGCGGCGGCGGTGGGGGGGGGCCTCTTGCAGGCGGGAGAGACGTGAGGAGTGAGAGGAAGGAGACAGAGCGGGCCGCCTCACACACAGGCTCAGTCCGCGCCGCGCTCACTATCACCGGGGGACAAATAAAATTCCTCCGCTAACCTGATCCCGGGAGGAGACAACAATATAATCCCCGACCTAACAACCCCGATAGCACAGGAATGGGGAGGAAAACGAGACAAGCCCTACGTCACCACAAGACACCAGAACGCCGCCTCTTATAGGGTCGGACCTCCTGCCACTCACAGGTGACCACGCCCCCTCATTCCAGCGCCCTCTTGACTACCTGGTTACGGGAGCGCGCATCGCTTGCCTGAGCAGGACACGGCTAGGGGGCGCGCTTCCACCTTTGGAGCTGGAGAGCACGTGACACGAGGACAGAAATAAATAAAACAAATTGTTTGCATCGATCATGACAGAAGTGTCCGATCACATCGTTCACAGCGCAAATCCTACACAACAAGATTATTTTTACATACGGTTAGGCCCCATTCACACCTGCAAAAACTGGTGAACACGTGCAAAATCCGTATCGCGTTTGTGCAGCCCCCGAATTCTTAATGGCACCCCAAATACAGCTTGCAGATGTGAGTTTTGCCACACTACAAAATAAATGATATTAAAAAAAAAAAAAAAAAAAATTCCAAAAAAAGGCGTAATAACTACTTGGTCACACATAGGGCAGCCCATTCACTTCCATACTTTAAAGAGGAGCTCCAGCCGGGTTGGAAGCGCTGTATTTAGTGCTCTCAAAATGCCCTGCCAATTGGAATGAACCCTTTTTTTGGGGTTAAAAGCGCCCCGCTAGCGGCCAAAAAGCGGCGCTGGAGCGCTGCTAAAACGGCTAGCGCTTTCAGTGTGAAAGCAGTCTTAATATATAGGACACTTAAGGCCCGTACACACAATATGAAAATCGGAAGCAAAAATTTCATCCGACAAACGATCTGCCGATTTTCAGATCATTAGTACAGTGCTTTCGACAGCCGATTCAGATTCTTCATATAACAAAAGCTGGATGTCAGAACACAACATCCGATTTTCATTTGATTAGTACGGTTTTCGCCTGAAAAAAAATCGTAAGCTCAGAAATGAAAGAATACATACAAAACTATTCAACACATTACGTCACTTCTGAAGTTGTATTCTGTCGTATGAGAATTTTCATATATTGGGTAACCTCTTCACTTTCGACATGAGACTAGCATGCAAAAAAAAAAAAAAAAAAAAAAAGGCGAAGGGTTGTCTGAAAATCTGATCGTGTGTACAAGGCTTTAGGCCCCTTTCACAATGCTGCAACTTAAAGTTTAAAGGGTACTTACATACAGGGTTCATTGAAATACATGGGGAAATGGTAAAAACAAAATTTATTGCCTTTTTTCTACTCTATTACTCCTATGTCCGCCCTAAAAGTCCAAGGGGGCGGCTCCTGCTGCATTTGTTGCAGGTCTCCTTTTCTCATGTTTTCAAGGACAGTCTCATAAATTAAATTCCCATAAACAAATTTTCTCACAGTCTACAGCAGCGGTTCTCAACCTGGGGGTCGATTGCCGATTCGCCAGGGGGTCGCGAATGCAGGCCGAGACACCAGCGAGATGTCACTTCTGGGAGAGGAGAGACCGCACGGAAGTGACGTTCCGTCGCCGCCATCTTGGTACTCTTGTCCGCAGTAAGGCTACATTTAGAAGTCGGCAAGCGGACATCTTTTTACACCCACCGAAGTCCGCTTGCTGCGGACGAGTGTACCAAGATGGCGGCGCTGAAACGTCACTTCCGGTTAACACAGACGGGTTGCTGAATCTGACGGAACACCTAAGCGACTTTGGTAAGTCAGAGACATTAATAAAAGCATTTTTGTACTGTGTGTCACCGGCGCAATCAATACATAGATTGTTAATAAATAAGTCTGACATGACAAAAAAAAAAAATTTATTATGGCACAATACATATCATTTATTTATAAATGTCCCAGTTGGTTCCTCAAAAGTGTTTATTCCGTGCCAGTGCTAGATACATGTTTGGGTGCTATACACTTTGTATATCTAGCACTGGCATGGAATATCCACTTTTGGAGGAACCAACCGGGACGTTTACATATAAATCAGTGGCGGCTGGTGCTCAAAATTTTTTGGGGGGGCGCAAACAAACTGAAAAAATCTGAAAAAAAAAAACACCCATCAATTGCAGCCTCACTGTGCCCACCAATTGCCGCCACTGTGCCATCAAAATTATAAATATTGTGCACTATGTATTACAGATTGCTTTTGTGATTAATCACTACGCTTTAAGATGTTAAATTTGTAAGAGCCCTTTCACACTGGGGCGGTTTGCAGGCGCTATTGCGCTAATAATAGCGCCTGCAAACCGACCCGAAAGTGCCGCGGGCTTTCACACTGGAGCGATGCGCTGGCAGGATGGTAAAAAAAGTCCTGCCAGCAGCATCTTCAGAGCGGTGTGTATACCGCTCCTTTACCGCTCCTGCCCATTGAAATCAATGGGACGGTGCGGCTATACCGCCGGCAAAGCGCCTCTGCAGAGGCGCTTTGCGGTGGTATTTAACCCTTTCTCAGCCGCTAGCAGGGGGGTAAAACCGCCCCACTAGCGGCCGCATGCCGACGGTAAAACGCCGCTAATAATAGCGGCGTTTTACCGCCGACGCCGCCCCCCGCCCCAGTGTGAAAGGGCTCTAAGAATGAAAATACATCCTGCGTATCAGATATTCTTAACAGTCGCAAAATTACAGCAATGAAGGACCAACGAAAATAATTTTACTGTTAGGGGTCCCCACAATTTGGGAAATTTTATCAGGGGGTCACAACACTAGAAATGTTGAGAACCACTGGTCTACAGAGATGGATTACTTTTGCTTTACTCTGCATAAACAAGGCATCACGCCGCATTCCTGTGCCATTCACATGTGATACAGTGTGGTGCGATTTGAGCCCATTCCTTTTTAATGGGCTCAAATCGCACCAAAGTAGTGCAGGCACCTTTTCTGGAGCCACATTGCATGGTCATTTTGTACCATGCAATCTGGTGAAGACAAACCACACTGCGTTTGCAATGCTTTTGGGGTGTTAACTTTATATTGACACCCACAGCGGATCACAAACACAGTGCGATTGCAATGCGGTGAAGGAAACACACAGGGATCACTGCATTTCCCACACCACATATGTGTGCCTAAGCTAAGAGGTCATTTGACAGGCACCGAGGATGCAATCTGTTACCTCCTCATTGCCTGCTTTAACCCTCAAAATTCCAACACACGTCGCTTTAGCATACAGCCACAAAGCATTTTTAGTGCGGCACCATTCACTTAAATAGGTCACATTCAGAGGTGGTACCTTGCAGATTTGTCTATTTTCATTTCACAGATATGAGAACAGGACAATTGATATTTTTGCACTGTGGGCCAGTAGAAAACAGAACTGCAATTACAGCCTTAACCTCTTGCCGACCAGCCCATGGCAATATACGTCAGCAAAGTGTCACGTTCCCGCAAATCGCTGTATGGGTACGTCAGCTCCCTTAAGAGCAATAGCAGACGTGAGCGCGCGACCGCACTGCGGAAGACCCGATGTGGGATCGCCACCGGCCACCCGCGATCGCGGGCACGAGAGCCAGGACTGGGATTTGTGTGTGTATTGTGTATGTAAATAAACAAATTCTCGTTCTGAGAGGAGAAAAAAGAAAGATCTGCTGTTTGTACTAATTATAAACAGTCATATGTCTCCTTCCCCAGTCAGTTCCATCCCCTACAGTAAGAAACACTCACGAAGGAACACATTTAACCCCTTGATCGTCCCCTGGTGTTAACCCCTTCCCTGCCAGTGACATTTACACAGTAATCAGTGCATTTTTATAGCACTGATCCGTGTATAAATGTCAATGGTCCCAAAAATGTGTCAAAAGTGTCCGATCTGTCCGTCGCAATGTCGCAGTACCATATAAAAAAAAAAGAAATTGTAGATCACCGCCATTACTAGTAAAAAACTAAAAAAAATTAATAATAGAAAGGCCATAAATCTATCCCCTATTTTGTAGACGCTATAACTTTTGCACAAACCAATCAATATAAGCTTATTGCGATTTTTTTACCAGAAATGTAGAAGAATACATATTGGCCTAAACTGATGAAGAAATTTGTTTTTTAAAAACATTTTTGGGGATATTTAATATAGCAAAAAGTAAAAGATATTGTTTGTTTTTTTTCAAACTCTTTTTTTGTTTATAGCGCAAAAAATAAAAACTGCAGAGGTTATCAAATACCACCAAAAGAAAGACATCAATTTTGTTTCGGTACAATGTCGCAGGACTGCGCAACTGTCACTTTAAAGCAATGCAGTGCCATATCGCAAAAACAGCCTGGTCATTAAGCAGGAAAATCTTCTGGGGCTGAAGTGGTTAAAGTGGTTGTAAACCTTCACATATACCCAGTGAAGGGCCTACCCTCAGGTGATACACAGAGATAAAACAAATCCTCCTACATAAGTTTTATTTGTTTACCTGCATTCTTCTCTCCTCTTTATCTGTTCAAAGTGCTGAATTTTTAAGCTTGTCTGAGATATGCAGAAGATACCACACTAATGACAGAAATGAAGAACTAAAGAGTATCTGAATGAAGGTGAAAGAGGAGAGTGCAAAAGCTGGCCTGAAATTGAACATTAAGAAAACTAGGATCATGGCAACCGGTCCCATCACCCTTTGGCAAATAGAAGAAATGGAAACTGTGACAGATTTTATCTTCCTAGGCTCCAAGATCACGGCAGACAGTGACTGTAGCCATGAAATTAAGAGATGCTTGCTTCTTGGAAAGCAATGGCAAACCTAGACAACATTATAAAAAGCAGGGACATCACCCTACCAAAAAAGTGCTGTATAGTCAAAGCTATAGTAGAGCTGCACAATTAATTGTTAAGAATAGAGATAGCAATCCCCCCCCCCCCCCGATGATCTTAAGTCCTCATGCACACGGACGTTTTTACAGCTGCTTTTTTGAGCTTTTTTTGCAGCTTAAAAAGGCATGTCTATGTTAGTCTATGGCTTCATGCCCACCTAGGCGTTTTTGAGCTGCAAGTGGCATAGGCGTTTTTAAGCTGTAAAAAAAACCCAGGACCAGTGGGTTCTGAGAGACGTTTTTCAGCTGTAAAAATGCTCTAACGCTGAAAAACGCTCAAAAACGTCATTCACCAACATTTTTTTAGCGTTTTTGATCCATTGAAAAAAAAAAAAAAAAAATTTGAAAAAAAAAAAAATACGCTCAAAAACGCTAACGCGGAAAAACGCTCAAAAACGCTATTGCAAAAACGCTCAAAAACGCTGAAAAAAGTTAAAAAAAATCACTGCAAAGATACTGGCGTTTTCATAATGTTTTTTTAACAGCCTGTGTGCATGAGGGCTAACAAAGCATTTTCCAGATTCTTTCTATGCAGAGAATTCTCTGCTCAAGCTGTAAAAAAAACAAAAAACAAAACAAAACAAAAAAAACACAGGCAGTCTGCCAAGTATCACAACATTCCTCAGCTGCTGAGCCAACTATAAACATTGTAACGTTTTGTTCTTTAGATCAAAGGGCAGTTTAACCACATATAGACTAAACCTTTTAACCTTTTTCTGACACTTGTTGGTTTCAAGTTAAAGGGGTTGTAAACCCTCAAGGTTTTTCACTTTAATGTATTCTATCATTAAAGGTGAAAAACCTCCTGTGGTGCAGCTGCCCCCACAGAGCCCCCCCCTTTTACTTACCTGAACCTGGTCTTTCCAGCAACGGGGACGAGTACACCAGCTCCAGCTGGTGTCTCAGGTCCTGAATGGATAGATTGATAGCAGCACAGCCATTGGCTCCCGCTACCATCAATCAAATCCAATGACGTGGGGGGTGGGGCTGAGTCCTGCTGTCTGCGTCAATGGACGCAGCAACAGGACACGGGAACGTGCCCGCACGAGTGCCCCGAGGGAGGGCAGCTCTCCAACGGGGCACTCGAGAAGAGGAGGAGCCAGGAGCACCACTGAGGGACCCCAGAAGAGGAGGATCAGGGCCACTCTGTGCAAAACCAACTGCACAGAGGAGGTATGACACATTTTTTTTTTTTATTTAAACAAACTTTTACATATCCTTTAAAAACATTATTTTTTGCTAGAAAATGACTTAGAACCCCTAAATATTAAATATATTTTTTTTTTAGCAGAGACCCTAGAGAATAAAATGGAGGTTGTTGCAATATTTTATGTCACACGGTATTTGCGCAGCAGTCTTTAAAATGCAATTTTTTTGGAAAGAAATACACTTTAATAAATAAAAAAAACTAACAAAAAAAAAACCCGAAAAACACTGAAGTTAGCCCAATTTTTTTGTATAATGTGAAAGATGATGTTATGCCTTGAGAATTGTGAGCTTTATTCTACGCAAAAAAAAATGTGATTCTCATTTTTTCCAGAATCGTGCAGGTCTAAGCTATGGTATTCCCGGTAGTAACCTATGGCTGCGAAAGTTGGACCATAAGGAAAGCTGAACAACGAAAAATGTAAGCTTTTGGACTATGGTGTTGAAGACTTGAAAATTCCTTGGACGACAAAGGAAATCTTGAAGGAAATCAACCTTGAATATTCACTGGAAAGCCAGATCCTGAAGCTGAAATTTGAATACTTTGGCCACCTAATGAGGAGAGGACTCACTGGAAAAGACCTTGATGCTAGGAAACATGGAAGGAAAAAAGGAGAAGAGGGCGACAGAAAATAAGATGGATAGATAGCATCATCAAAACAACGAACATGAAGGTAAGCAAGCTTTGGGAGGCAGTGGAGAACAGAAAAGCCTGGCGTGCTATGGTCCATGTGGTCACAATGAGTCAGACATGACTAAACGGCTGAACAAGAGTTCAGGAAAAAAGGGGATGGAGAGCCGAAGTTACACTCTGCAGAGCTCAGTGAGGAGATCTCTGAGAGCTGATTGGAGGTGAGGGGAGGGACACCCCCCCCCTCCACACAGCAACAGAGCTGAGGCTGTCAATCAACTGGAGGTCCCTCCTGTCACCCTTTTTCTCTTGGTGTCAGGAAAACTTATCAGAAGTGACAAATAGCAGAGGAACCAGACAGCAGACAGAAATTAGACTTAGTACTTTTAATTGCAACAAGTACACATTATAGAGGGATATGCTTTGTTCTTATTTCATGTCTGAGTTTTATTACAACCTAAAATAATAAATAAAATGGTAGAGGCAGTGTCATCTCTCGAATGCAGCTGCTGCTCTACCATGGCAGATCACTTTTTAGGGGAGCAGTAGAGAATGCCACATTGCCAGAGTTGCAATAATGAATATATCAGATAATATATTGTTTCAGGTTATTATTGTTTCAAAAACTGCACCATTTCTAAACCTTCTACTATGAGCCTAATAAACTACATGCACTACAACATAATAGCTAATTTGAATTGTATAATTAGATATAAAATGCAACAATCCACCTTCCTCCACAACCTCCAATCACAGTTTATTGGGCCCACTGTTTAGTACAGAGGGGAAAAGTTACAATATTGGGCAGATTTTATCTTCCAATCCAGACCTGGTTGGAAATCTCCTGAGGGAATCATTTATGAGCTTGTCTACCTTCATCTCCTGGTCAAGAGACACAGGAAAAAGAGCCCCTCCCCTAGACATCTATCATGCAGGGCCACCAGGAGACAGGGGACTTATGATGCTGGATATAAACAATCCCGGGAGGCCTTGGCCATCAGGTCTCAGTTAGAGGGGAGGGGTGAGAGGGTATGCTAGGTCAATGGAGAGGGGGCAAAAAAGAAAAAAAAAAAAGAAAAAAAAAAAAAAAAGCGCACCTGGTATGAAAGCGCACTTATTATTTAAGCGGTCCTCGTTCCTCTTGCTGCAATCTATGCATACAGGATTTTTAATATTTGTTCTCCGTGTTGACACTTTCTCAGCAGATCTGGAGTCAGAAATAAAAAGTGCAGGTACCATGATGTAATAACCATTTCCCACCTGCTTTGTATAAGATAGTGGATGGGTCATCAGAGAAATGAAATTTCAGGGTGGTAGCACATTTCTAATAAGCTGACCCCCCAACCCCTTGCATAGGCAAAGAAACAATGGCTGGATGGTGGTAGAGAGAATAGTAGGTGCACATGTGTAGCTGAGATGATTGTAGTAGTTAAAGTGGTTGTTAAGCCATTCTCACGTCTATATATTATCCACTCTGTGTTCTAATCCCCCCTAAATCCCCCTGTGTGTGATTTAGAAAAAAAAAAAAAGCAGATTATACCTCATTTCAGAGCGCCACTTGGCGCTCATGTGACCGAGCAGCTCTCTCCTCTCCCCGTCTGACAGCTGCAGCAGGCGGTGCCAAGATTTCCCTGCTACCGTCTGTCGGGACAAGAGGAGGAGAGGGCCAAGCGGCGATCTGAAATGAGGTATAATCAGCATTTTTTTTTTATAAAGCACACACACACACACACAGGAGGGACATAGAGTAGATAGTATGAAAATATACAAGTTATTTCAGCGGGGGTGGGCACTGTCACAAGCTGACAGGTAGGGAGGGAAGGGGGGAGAGCAGAGCAGACAGGAAACAACGGATGACGGAGGCATGTAAACTGACCACTGTGTCAGGGCTCAGCAGCCATGATGAACCGTGGTTAGTTTACAGAGGGGAGGGTAGAAACTGGCAGGATCAGCCAGGTATTTCAGGTGATACAGGGGGCCAAATTACACAGCACAAGCACTGTGCTGTATAACATGCTTTAAAAGGGGCAGGATGACAGGATCCAATTTTTATTTATTTTTTTAAAGGTAACAAACGCTTTAAATGCCAAGTTCACCTTTACATGCAAAACGCCGCATTTTGCATGAAAATAAGTCCCTGACCCTTTCCAAAAACGCAGAGGTACAAAAAGGCATTAATGTGAACATGTTCCATAGGAACCCATGTTAAAAAATTCCCATGCATTTCTGCAAAATGCATCAAAAAACACACTAGTGTGAATGGAGCCTTAAACCCTTTTCACACTGAGGAGTTTTTCAAGTGCTTTTGCGTTAAAAAAAAGTGCATGAAAAGCTAGGGAAAACAGCTTCCCATTAAAATCAATGGATGCTTTCACACTGGGGCAGGAGCTGGCGGGGAGATGAAAAAACTCCTGCAATCAGCATCTTTGGAGCATGTTTGTTGAGCTAAAATAAAAAAAAAAAAAAAAAAAAAAAAAAACGCCCCTTTCCATTGCAATGAATGGGATGCGCCTGAAAAGCGCTTCAAAATGGTTCTTGCTGCAGCTTGAGTCACCTGACCTCAAAAAAGCACACTGTTAACTCCTCAAAAGCGTCTGAAAAGCGCTCCCCTGTGAAATATATCTTGGATTACTTAAAATAGGACAGTAATATTTTTACACGGTATCTCCCAGGATAAATGTAAAGACTATTCTCAGTTTAATTCTGAACAATACATGATCATTGAAAGAGCTGATCACATTGACCTCCGGAGACGGACTGTCTGGTCACCTGGGCTGCCTTAAGTTCTGTGTTAATTAACATGCCAATTATATAGTTGTCTGCTGAGTTGTTGCTAGAAGGGAGGGGGGAGTATCCAGGAGCCAGCCCTACTTCGTTATCTAACCCTTGTGTTAAAAGTGTATAAAAAGACTTGTATTCTGGTTCTAATAAACAGTCCATGCCAGCAGCTAAACAAGGCTCGTCTTGTTTTGTGCTTGTGAGTGGTTGGAATATCTGATATCTATATTCAGACTGAGAGGAAGTGGTATATGACGAAAGCACTCTAGCGGAGTGTGAGACGTTTCCTTACAATAATAATAGCACATCTTTTTACAGATAAATAAAAATGGGCATTTGTTTTTTCTTTTTTACATTGCATCCTATAAAGATCAGCAGATCATGGGTGCAATGCCTGGATCCTGCAGATTCTCAGTACACAATCTGCCTGTACCTCTGATATGGACAGGCAGTTACCGAATGGCAGGAAGATTCAATGAACTACCGGAATGCTCACCAGCGCCCAAGCAGTTCATTAAGAGCTACAAACTGTCAGCCGCAATGGATGATGATACTTGTAGTCTATTAATTCACAGGAAACTGAACGAATGATGTGACCATGCTGTTTTCAAATTGTGACAGCAGGTGCAGGGAGAAGATCCGCTGTCACAGAGCAGGGAGCGCTGGCAGCGGGAGGTGGGTGTAACATGTTTGTAAAGGTGAACTTATCCTTTAAAGTGGTATTAAACCCAAAATCAAAAATGTAATATATTGCAGCTTGTCAATACTTATATGTGGTGGCTGTGGGGGGGATGTTAGATGTACTAGCAGGTTTAGAAACACTGACAAATTGAAGCCAAACTCAAGCTAACACAATATAAGCAGTTGCAACAGTTTTTACTTAATGTTGGGATAAATGTTGTATATAAATAGAAGCTGATCATTGTGAGCACCCCTGTCAGTTAAATGGTTTTTTCTCAACACTCTAACTGCTACGTCTGCAGGACAGCTTGTTATGTTGAAAAACAGACTTACTGGCTGGATCACCAAGGGAAAATAAAGGAAAGAAAGCCTAAAAAAGAAAACTAATGCAGCCATCACATCTAAGAACTTCTAAATACAGACCCTGCTACACTGGGCATAAGCACCCTAAACACGCCATTCGAGCAAGCAAGCAATGACATGGACCCCATCCACAATGCACACACACACCCCTAAGCACACACAAATAGAAGAGCCAGAGTGCTCATGTTAGGATGGTTCCAGGGAGACCTGAAAGGCTACGTACCCACCCTTGTAGATGGAAATGAGTTACTGCAAAAACGAATAATGCTACAAACTAGGGTTGCACCGATACCACTTTTTTAAGACCGAGTACAAGTACCAATACTTTATATTATTTTTTTTTTTCCTACAATGCTCAGTGATCATTGACTCTGTGCATTTGGAGAAGGAAGGAGCCAGTAAATGACAGATTTACCAGCTCCTTCCTCCGCTCTCCATCCTGACAGATCTGGGACGGGGACCGGAGGAGGACTGTCATGACTCTGCAGTAGTGTTCATGTCTGTTTGCTCACCTTTCTGTTGTGTTCAGCTTAGAGGCCAGTCACTGTTCACCTGTATGCTTAAAGAGGAGTTCCACCCAGGGGGTCCAGTAAAAAAAAAAAAAAAATTAAAAGTCAGCAGCTACAAATACTGCAGCTGCTGACTTTTAATTGGACACTTACCTGTCCCTGGGTCCAGCGATGCGGGGGGATCGAAGCCCCACTCGTGTCCCCCTCCGTTCAGCGGCGCCGGCATTGCAACTGTGGGCGCCGGGCTGTGGCTTCACAGCCTGGCAGCTACTGCGCATGCGCGAGCGCGCCACGCGCCGTGATTGGCCGCTCAGTCACCTGGGACCTGTAATGGGTCCCAGATGATTGAAAGGAGGGAGGGAGCAGAGCAGAGCCCTTCCAGTGCTGAGAGGGAAGTGATGTCACCAGCCCAGGCACTGGAAGGGGCAGACTACGAGGGACCCCCTAGCAACAGGCATTTAGAGGTAAGTTAAAAAAAAATATATCCAATGGTTTTTTTGGGGTTTTTTTTAGGATTTTTCATGTATTTTTGTTTTTTTGGGTGGAACCCCTTTAAGTAATCTTCCCCCAAGCATGGCTCCACCCCAGCCTCTAACTAGGAACACTATATTAACCTGTGCACTGCAAGCCAAGCCTTGCTGATCAATATTGTGTGTTTGGCTTCCTGTGCGTTTCTTGCCATGTGCTCTATGTCTATTTCTGTTCACCGATCTTGGCTTGTTCTTTGACTATCCCTGCCTGCTTGTTACCCTGAACTTTGGCGTGTTCTTTGTCTAATCCTTGTCTGCTAGATGCCCCGACCTTTGGCTTCTCTCCCGACTATCCCTTGTCCTGAACTGCTGCTTCCTCTCTATCCTCCAGTAGCCTACCGTGAGCGTGAGCTGGGAGACTATGGGGGCCGTGACCTGGAGCCAGTTGCAGCGCAGTCCATCCTCACCACTAGAGGCTCTGGTGAACACCCGCTGGCTTAGACTCCACGCCCTGGGGAATCTTATGCTCTAGCTCCCAGTGGGATCCGTGTTGGTGCTCCAGTGGACCCGCTTCCCTGAACCACCCAGAGCTCCATCCACAGCTGTCAGCCGTAGGGTCCACTACCTTAGCGGTGCACTCCTGACTCCAAGCAGTGTGCATCTGTCACCTGGCCTCAGGTGACCTGACAAGGACACAGAGGGAGAGCGGAGGAGGACACAGAGGGGGGCCTTAGGAGCACAGAGGAGGACCGTCGCACTGATCACCCCGTCTGCCCAGGTATCGTATCAAGCATGAGTACAAGTACCCGTGCAAATGCTCGGTATCGGCACCAATACCGATACTAGTATTGGTGCAACCCTACTACAAACACAGGCTGACCACAAAAAGGGGCCTGGAAACAAGCATCAACATAATAAAAGCTGCTACATGTTTGTGAAAGTTCTCATTTATCCAGGTCATGATGTTAGGTGCTTGTTATAGTTAGCCAGGAAAATAACCCAACACTCATATCTAAACAGGTAGTACACACAACCTGATCCAATTATTATAGAAAGGCAGATGTTATTATCCAAAGGACAAAATGGGAGGTGTGAACATTTGGGAACCACTCTGTTCTAGTTAAATAATCCTATACCTGGTTTCAGGGGGCTTCCTAAATGTTAAAACTTTGATACATGCTGAAGGTGTAAATTGTTGTCAGAACACTGGGGTAAAAATCTTAAATCGGCATTGTATGTGGAAGGCAGATGGTGTCGAAGGCCCCCGTGCCTTAAGCAGCCCATAGATGAGTCTTTTCTATTTTTTTAACCATTGTTTAAAAGAGAAGTATGGGCTTGGGAGTTTTTCCTCCATCATACTTACCTAGGTGGATGCAGCATAGGTCCAATGCTGCATCTGTCCCCGGCGCCTCTACACTGATCGAACATCGCAGCTCCTCACAGCTCCCTGAGCAGAGGGCTGCTGACTGTCAGTCAGCAGCTCTCCACTCTACTCCTTGTTAAAAATATTTTTTTTCAAAGTTAGTTTATTTAAATCTGCTAGTACATCTAACACTCCCTTCCTCCCCAGACTGACAATGCTGCTGTCCAAATCTGCCCTCTGTGCTCATTCATCCAGAGTGAGGGCATTCTACAACAGGAGGTGTTGCTAGCGCAATCACCAGAAGAAAATAGTGGCAAAACAAGCCAAAAAAACTATCCAATGCAGTCACCACATCTAATGATTAGTACGCTGCAATACATTGCATTTTGGGTTTAATACTGATTTAAAGAAGAAAAAAAATCTGCGATTTAAAAAAAAAAAACAAAAAAAATAAAACTCGATTCACGATTCGAATTTTTTTTTTTTTTTTGGACACCGCGCCGGTCCTGAGGAGCTGCGGGCAGGAGTTTTTAGGCGAGCCTGCGGCTTCGGCCTAGTCCGCGGCGTCCGGCCTTGCGGACTAGGCCGAAGCTGCGGCCTCGCCTAAAAACTGCTGCCTGCAGCTCCTCAGGACCGGCGTGGTGAAAAAAAAAAAAAAACGATTTGCTAAAATTTTGAATCAATTTGACCTCTCAACTAGATTCAAATCGATTTTTTTTCCCCAGCCCTATTTAAAAGAGAAGTATGGGTTTGTTTTTTCAGTTTCATACTTGCCTCGGTGGATGCTGCATCTGTCCCCCCGGCGCTTCTACACTGAGAACCGAGTGATGTTCTCACCGTTCCCCGAGCAGAGGGCTGTAGACTGTCAGTCACAGCTCTCTGCTCTGCACCCTCCTTGCTCACTGGAGCGCTGAGCTGTGAAGGGGACGGAGCGGCCATCTCAGGCTCTCAGCGGCTCGCTGAGAGGCTGAGACGGGTATCAATCCAGGACCCTGGCGGAACCAGACTCCCATTGTCGGGATGACGCGGTGCCTGGACCGATTTCTGCGATGTCAGCAGAGAGGTCACAGGAGTGCAAAACGAACTGCACTCCTGTGACCCACAGGAGAAACCCAGCCAAACAAGCTCAGGCTGGACTTCTCCGTTAACCATTTTTTTGTTTTGTTCCGGTTTACTACCACTTTAAGAAAAAGGGACATTCTTTTGAAGACAGTGAACTGCACATTTTGGATGGACAGGACAACTGGCCTGCAAGAGTTGTAAAAAAGGCCATCTACAAACTAGAACCATCATTGGACAGGGTGGGGGCCTTCAAAACGATTTGTCTTCCACATTTAGGTCTATGTTCACACTGATCCGACACGAAAGTCATACAACTTCTGATCTGACTTTGCCCCCGCCCCCTTATGACATTACCACCCCATCATGCCCCGGGTGGTGACATCACAAGAGGCGGATCTGGAGACTTGTTAAAGGGGGCTTAAAAAAAATCCCAAGAAGCGTATATTGATTAGTTTGCGCAAAAGGTTTAGCATCTACAAAATAGGGGATATATTTATCGCATCTTTATTTATTTATTACTTGTAATGGCGGTGATCAGCGTTTTTAGAGGGATTGTGGCAGATTGGACACCTAGCTGACATTTTTTTGGGAACCAGTGACATTATTATAGCGATAAGTGCTAAAAATATGCACTGACAGTGTCCATGCCTGACAGCATGGCAGTCTGCTTGTTTACATCGGCAGACCACAATTCTGTCTCTGTGGGGAGCGATTGTGGGCAGCCATCGCACCCGCTGATTGGCTCCCCCTGTGGCCAATCAGCATGCGATCGCGCCTCCGGCAGCGCGTGCACGCCCCCAGGTGGCTATTGAACAAAATCTCATACGGGTACGCGATTTTGTGCACTAGAGCCCACTCGCTGCAGTATATATGCGGCAGGTGGTCGGGAACTGGTTAAAAGAGATCTATGGTTGCAGCATATACTAAAATTTTATATCATCAGCATTTTAGTAGCAATACAATTTTTATTTAATCCAATATAAACTTACTTGAAAAATCTTCCATGTTGTTAATGCAGACTGCTGACTATCCCCTTCCACAACTTCCTGGATTGCCTGCCGCTTTGTTGTTTACCCCCCTGCTGTTTGCGTTCAATTTGTAAGGACTACATATCCCATGGTAAATTGCTGCCTGCAAGCAGAAATTCCTGTATTGACTCTGCCTCTTGAATCTCTTCCTCTCAGCACCTTCGTAGTTCAGAAGGCAGGTTTTATGAATTCAGTGATGAAGCAGTACCTACCACCAGGGCATAGTGAATATGTGTCACAGAATTCAAGGAAATAAATGTGTGAGGATCTTCACAAAATAAGTTTACAAACTTAAAGATCATTCAGATTATTAGGAGTAGGCTAGAAATAACTGAAATACAATGTAGAAATGAATATATGATCTCACAGTTTGACCATACGCTTTAAAGTGCAAGCCCACCTTTACAGAAAAATCTGTAAGGTGAACTTACACAGGACTCCCTCCTCAGCCCCCCCCCCCTCACAGTCCCACTGACCTGGAGCGCGGTGATCTCCTGTTATGAGCCCTGGTATAGCCGCCTCACGGGTCCGGGGCTTAGAAACCCCCACAGCTTTCTCTTTTCTTCTTCCCCGCCGACAGGACAGGCTATGCAGGCTCTGATTGGATGGCGCCGACCAATTAGAATGCTCCCAATACGTACCTCCTGATGGGGTAGTCTTTGGAGATTAAGCCGAGGGGATTTCTAAGCCCCGAACCCTTGAGGCGGCTATACCAGGGCTCATAACGGGAGATCGCCACGCTCCAGGTCAGGACTGTGGGGAGTAAGGATGGGGTCCTGTGTAAGTTCACCTTACAGATTTTTCTGTAAAGGTGAACTTACTCTTTAAAGTGGTTGTAAAGGCTGAAAGTTTTTTACCTTCATGCATTTTAGGTATGAAAACCTTCTGGGTGCAGCTCCCCCCACAGCCCCTCCCTTATATTTACCTGAGCCCCCTCTCGATCCAGCGATGTGCATGGGAGTTGGTCGTCCCAGGTCTCTCTCTCCTCATTGGCTGGACACAGCAGCGGGAGCCATTTGTTCCCACTGCTGTCAATCACAGCCAGTTAGCCAAATGAGGAGAGAGTGGGGCGAGTGTTTTATGAACGCATAGAGCAGAGCTCGGAAGCGAGCATGCACCACTGCCCCAATAGCAAGCGGCTTGCTATTGGGGGCACTGGTCAAGGAGCAGCCAAGAGCACCAGCGGGTGACCCGAGAAGAGGAGAATCGGGGCTGCTCTGTGCAAAACCTTTGCACAGAGCAAGTAAGTATGACATGTTTGTTTTTTTAAACAAACCTTTATAATCACTTGAAGGCTTGAATCACACTTGAGTGGGTGGTTGCAGGTGTGGGAATCGCTCCTGTTGCTGCACACGCAAACTAAATGTGCTGATCTTTTACAGCTGCGTGGGACTTCCTTTCATTCTTAATGGCACCCCCACACATCTAAACACGCTTTGGGGGTGTGGGAAATTGCATGGTGCAAAAGGGCCATGTGATTTCCCTGCGGCTTTGAAAAGATGCAGGGACCTTTTTCCTGCTGTTTCAGCAGCCCACTCATGTGAATGGACTGCTGTGTCTGCGCAGACGCGAGCTGCAGCAAACGCATAAGTGTGAACCTACTGTAGCGTAAATGTGAACACATTCAAAAAATATATTATATATAAATATATATATACACATACATATTAGAGCTGCATGATTAATTGTGAAGAATCGTTATTGCGATTTTTTTTACCCATTGCGATCTTGAAAAAACTATTTCCCGATTCTTTCAAACGCAGAGATTTCGCACTGCTCTGCTAAAGCCAACAGCTGTCAAAAGAAAGGGGGAAAAAAAAAGGAGTAGTCTGCCAAGAATCACAACATTCTTTAGCAGTGGAACTTAAGTAGAAACATTGTAAAAATTTGGAAAGGAATATACTTTGATGTAAAAAATGAGGGAAGTTTAACCACTTAAACACTAAACCTTTTTCTGACATTTGTTGGTTGCAATTTAAAAATTTTTTTTTGTTAGAAAATTACCTATAACCCCCAAACTATATATATAAATTTTTTTTTTTTTTGCAGATTTATTCAAAAAGAAAAACTGAAATATCACATGGTCCTAAGTATTCAGACCCTTTGCTGTGACACATATTATACCCAGGTGCTGTCCATTTCTTCTGATCATCCTTTGAGATGGTTCTACACCTTCATTTGAGTCCAGCTGTGTTTGGATTATACTGATTGGACTTGATTAGGAAAGCCACACACCTGTCTATATAAGACCTTACAGCTCACAGTGCATGTCAGAGCAAATGAGAATCATGAGGTCAATGGAACTGCCTGAAGAGCTCAGAGACAGAATTGTGGCAAAGAACAGATCCGGCCAAGGTTACAAAAAAAAATTCTGCTGCACTTAAGGTTCCTAAGAGCACAGTGGCTCCATAATCCTTAAATGGAAGACGTTTGGGACAACCAGAACCCTTCCTAGAGCTGGCCGTCTGGCCAAACTGAGCTATCGGGGGAGAAGAGCCTTGGTGAGAGAGGTAAAGAAGAACCCAAAGATCACTGTGGCTGAGCTCCAGAGATGCAGTCGGGAGATGGGAGAAAGTTGTAGAAAGTCAACCATCACTGCAGCCCTCCACCAGTCGGGGCTTTATGGCAGAGTGGCCCGACGGAAGCCTCTCCTCGGTGCAAGAAACATGAAAGCCTGCATGGAGTTTGCTAAAAAAAACCTGAAGAACTCCAAGATGGTGAGAAATAAGATTCTTTGGTCTGATGAGACCAAGATAGAACTTTTTGGCCTTAATTCTAAGCGGTATGTGTGGAGAAAACCAGGCACTGCTCATCACCTGTCCAATACAGTCCCAACAGTGAAGCATGGTGGTGGCATCATCTTGCTGTGGCGGTGTCTTTCAGCTGCAGGGACAGGACGACTGGTTGCAATAGAGGGAAAGATGAATGCGGCCAAGTACAGGGATATCCTGGACGAAAACCTTCTCCAGAGTGCTCAGGACCTCAGACTGGGCCGAAGGTTTACCTTCCAACAAGACAATGACCCTAAGCACACAGCTAAAATAACGAAGGAGTGGCTTCACAACAACTCCGTGACTGTTCTTGAATGGCCCAGCCAGAGCCCTGACTTAAACCCAATTGAGCATCTCTGGAGAGACCTAAAAATGGCTGTCCACCAACGTTTACCATCCAACCTGACAGAACTGGAGAGGATCTGCAAGAAGGAATGGCAGAGGATCCCCAAATCCAGGTGTGAAAAACTTGTTGCATCTTTCCCAAAAAGACTCATGGTTGTATTAGAGCAAACGTGTGCTTCTACTAAATACTGAGCAAAGAGTCTGAGTACTTAGGACCATGTGATATTTCAGTTTTTCTTTTTGAATAAATCTGCAAAAATGTCAACAATTCTGTGTTTTTCTGTCAATATGGGGTGCTGTGTGTACATTAATGAGGAAAAAAATGAACTTAAATGATTTTAACAAATGGCTGCAATATAACAAAGAGTGAAAAATTTAAGGGGGTCTGAATACTTTCTGTCCCCACTGTATATATACACACATTTATATTTATTTTAGTAGAGACCCTAGAGAATAAAATGGTGGTTGTTGCAATATTTTATGTCATACTGTATTTGCGCAGCAGTCGTTCAAATGCAATTTTTTGGGGGAAAAAAAACAACTAACCAGTAAAGCCCAATTTTTTTTGTGTAATGTGAAGGATTTTATGCCGCGAGAATCATGATCTTTTTATTCTTTTATTCTAAGCAAAAAAACTTGATTCTCATTTTGGCCAGAATCGTGCAGCTCTAAAAAAAATTATATATACACACACACACACACACACACACACACACACACACACACACACACACCACAGTGAGGGGAAAAAAGTATTTGATCCCCTACTGATTTTGTATTTTTGCCCACTGATGAAGAAATGATCAATCTATAATTTTAATGGTGAGTTTATATTAACACTGAGAGACAGAATAACAACAAAAATATCCAGAAAAATGCATTTTTTAAAAAATGTATCAATCGATTTGCATTTTAACGAGTGAAAAAAAGGGTTTGATCCCCTATCAATCAGCAAGATTTCTGGCTCCCAGGTGCCTTCTATACAGGTAACAAGCTGAGATTAGGAGCACTCTCTTAAAAGGGAGTGCTCCTAATGTCAGCTTGTTACCTGTATAAAAGATATCTGTCCACAGAAGCAATCAGATTTCAATCTCTCCACCATGGCCAAGACCAAAAAGCTGACCAAGGATGTCAGGGACAAGATTGTAGACCTACACAAGGCTGGAATGGGCTACAAGATCAATCGCCAAGCAGCATGGTGAGAGGGTGACAACAGTTGGTGCAATTATTCGCAAATGGAAGAAACACAAAATAACTGTCACCAACCCTTTTGGAAGAACTTCATGCCAGATCTCACCTTGCAGAGTTTCAATGATCATGAGAACGGTGAGGAATCAACCCAGAAATACACGGGAGAATCTTGTCAATGATCTCAAGACAGCTGGGACCACTTTGGGTGTTTGTTTTTCTGCTAAGGGGATAGGACAACTTCACTGCATCAAAGGGATGATAGATGGGGCCATGTACCGTCAAATCTTGGGCGCGAACCTCCTTCCCTCAGCCAGGGCATTGACAATGACCCAAAACACACGGCCAAGGCAACAAAGGAGTGGCACAAGAAGAAGCACATTAATATCCTGGAGTGGCCTATCCAGTCTCCAGACCTTAATCCCAAAGAAAATATGTGGGGGGAGCTGAAGGTTCAAGTTACCAAACATCAGCCTTGAAACCTTAAAGCGGAGTTCCACTCGTTTGTAAGTCTATTAAAAAAGTCAGCAGCTACAAAAATAAACAGACACTCACCTGTCCCATGGTCCAGCGATGCGGCCACCCAAAGCCTCTCTCCTCGCCCCCTTCTCTCCGCGCCGCTGTCATTGCCGGCTGTGACAGTTTGCGGCTTCACAGCCGGGTGCGCACTGCGCTCTCTTAGTGGCCAGGCAATCTTCTGGGACCTGTGATGTGTCCCAGAAGATCGCAGAGAGGGAGGGGGAGAAGAGGAGTCACCTAGGCGGTGAGGTGACGAAAGCAGGAAGTGGGACAGGAAGTACTTGTCAAAGGTACACCCCCCCCCCCCAAAAAAAAATACAAGCCAAATGTGGCATGTAAGGGGACAAGCAGTGCTTAACCGCTTCCAGACCGCCCCATGTACATTTACTTTGGCAGGGCGGCCCAGGTGTGGAAAATCACGTACCTGTACATGATTTTGTGCATGCGGTTTAGGGGGCACACCACTCCCGCTGCGATTGGACACAGTGGGAGCCAATTAGCGGGTCCCGCAACCTGCCAATTGTTCACAGGAGAGACGGATCAGCGGGTTGCCGACGTAAACAAAGCACACTGCTGATCTGTCTGTGAATCACAATCTCTCTTTTCTTCAAATGTAACACCCCCCCCCCCTCACAGTTAGAAACACCTCCCAGGGAACACATTTAACCCCTTGATGGCCCACTAGTGTTAACCCCTTCCCTGCCAGTGTGATTTATACAGTTATCAGTGCATTTTTATAGCACTGATCGCTGTATAAATGCCACTGGTCCCCAAAAAGTGGTCAAAAGTATCTGATCTGTCCACCTCAATGTCGCAGTCCCACTAAAAATAGCTGATCACCGCCATTACTAGTAAACAAAAAAAAAAATAATAAAAATTACATAAATATATCCCTTATTTTCTAGACGCTATAACTTTTGTGCAAACCAATCAATATACGCTTATTGGGATTTTTTTTTACCATAAAATTTTCTTTGGGTACAGCGTTGCACAACCGTGCAATTGTCAGTTAAAGCAACGCAGTGCCGTATCGCAAAAAAGGGCCTGATCATGAAGTGGGTAAAACCTCCCGGGGCTGAAGTGGTTAAAGCGGAAGTTCCACTTCTGGGTGGAACTCCACTTTAATTACTTGGACAGGATCTGCAAAGAGAATTGAGACAAAATCCCTCCTGAGATGTGTGCAAACCTGGTGGCCAACTACAAGAAACGTCTGACCTCTGTCACCCTTGCCAACAAGGGGTTTTGACACCAAGTACTAAGTCATGTTTTGGCGAAGGGGTCAAATACTGAATTTCACTCATTAAAATGCAAATTAATTTAGAACTTTTTTGAAATGCCTTTTTCTGGATTTTTTTGTTGTTATTCTATCTCTCACTATTAAAATAAACCTACCATTAAAATTATAGACTGATCATTTCTTTGTCAGTGGGCAAACGTACAAAATCAGCAGGAGATCAAATACTTTTTTTCCCCTCACTGAATGTATCAGCCGTCAACAGTGATTCTGCCTAAGGTCCCCAAACCTTATCAGACTCAGGCATCTGGTTCCTTCGTGGGTAACCCTATTGCATGGCAATACATTATTGATTTGTTTTATTCACTCTGAGATGGCATTGGAGACAGTTTCTATGTCATGGCTATGCATTTACATGCACTAACTATTCCAGACTCATTCTCACTGGATGCGTTGTGTTGCACCCGCCTTAGTTTCCAACACAAGCAAAGTGTATAAGGATACCTTTTGTTCTACAGGATTCAGGCTAATGAACTGTGACATGAAAACAGATGATAACAAAACCACGGTTAAGAACAGGCACTCAGACACAGGGCTTACACTAATTTAAAGTGGTTATAAAGTATCCACAATAAACTCCTATGATAGGTTCTCTTATGGGCTAATAGTAATGGCAATGTGTGTGTTTTTTTTCCCCAGCAATATAAATCTCTAAATACCCTTTTCCAGCAGTGCTTCTATGCAGTCACATGGCTTTCTCAGGTCTTTCTCCCAAGCAGAGAAACTCCAGTGGGAGGGGCTCACATCCTCCCCCTAATGCCAAAGATGCACTTTTTACTCCCCCCTAGCACCAGGACAAATTTTTACTCCCAGTGGCCACAATCTGACCCCCCTAAAGTCTGAAGGACAGTAAACTGGCCCTTTGTTTAGAAAGTTTGGAGACCCCTGCTTTAGACCACACATTCAAAAACCACCAATTGTTGACATATTGACAGAAAAAAAGTAAGTATGCATCAGTTACCCAGACTACTGCATTGTAAATGATAAACAAAATGCATGATAAAATTAAACTGTACTTCTTACGTTTCAAAAAATATATATTACACCTGCACCACCATTTATTGTGTCTGCTACATGCTGGAATGCCATCTTCATCCTATGACAGGGGTCCCCCGACTCCCGGGCCGCGGACCGGTGCCAGGCTGTGCCCGGTTTGCAGACGGACCGTGATGGCTGCACTGTCTGAGGTGCGGCGGCGGATGAGAGCAAAGAGATGAGATCATCTCTCATGGCCTTCCTGCATCACCGCTGTTCTCCCTCACTCAGAACCCACCGCTCCAGGCCTGCCTGTGTGTTCAGTGGACTAATGTGCACGTCTGTGCTGCCACCAATGCAGTGACAATCTGCATCTGGTGGCAGGCGACGGTGGCAAGTGACAATCCACATCTGGTGGCAGGCGACGCTGTATCTGAAGGCAGGCAATGTGGCAAGTGACACGCTGCATCTGAAGGCAGGTGATGGTGGCAAGTGACACGCTGCATCTGAAGGCAGGTGATGGTGGCAAGTGACACGCTGCATCTGAAGGCAGGTGATGGTGGCAAGTGACACGCTGCATCTGAAGGCAGGTGATGGTGGCAAGTGACACGCTGCATCTGAAGGCAGGTGATGGTGGCAAGTGACAACTCGCGTCTGGTGGCAGATGGTGGCAGATGGTGGCAAGTCGCAATCCGCATCTGGTGGCAGGTGACGTGGCAAGTGACAAGCTGCATCTGAAGGCAGGCGACATGGCAAAGGACACGCTGCATCTGAAGGCAGGCGACGGGGCAAAGGACACACTGCATCTGGTGGCCGATAATGCATTATGGTGAGTTGAACTATTTCATTTTATATTACAATGTAATAATAGAAATAATGCGCTTCAATCATCCTGGCACCATATCACCCACCGTGTCATGATGACTGAATCGCTAACATCAGCCATTTCCCCGACACATTGCTAGCAAAAAACCCGCATAAAAATGCCTTACCCCCACCCCACCCCCCTGGGCCTTGGCACAATTTTCTTCCACAACGCTAGGCCCCGGTGCCAAAAAGGTTGGGGACCACTGCATATGAGAAGCCATCCCCTGATGACACAGACTTTGTAGTCATGCTTGTACAGATCACACAGCCTCTCATCAGCTCTCCTGGGTTAGAATCACTCAGTCATTAGAAACAGAGCAGCTCAGTTTACATGGAAGCATCGTATTCCCATTTTACAGCACCTTAGTCTGGAATAATATTCCTGAACTGTGGCACTCAGGAACTCAGGTGAGCTACCAGTACTGAGATAGAAAATAATCTGCTGCTGCCACAAAGAAACAGTAAAACATCAAAAAGTTTGCAGCACACTTACAGTTTACTGGTCAAAGAACATAACTTTATCCTACTCTTTAAGGCACTCATTCACAGTATATCTATTAAAGCGGTATTAAACCCAAAAGCAAACATTTATTATATTGCAGCTTACCGATTCTTAGATGTGATGCCTGCATTGGTTTTCTTTTTTAGGCTTTCTTTTATTTTCACCTGGAGATCTTGCCAGTAAGTTTGTTGTTTTTCAAAAGAGTGGTCTACCTCTGGAAGCTGGTCATATGACCGCAATATGAGAGAAGCCATCTTAAATTTAGTCACAACATGTTAGCATTCTGTTGAGACCTCCCTTAACATTTTTTAACAAGGATCTAAATCTGGGGTATCCAACCTTTTTGACATTCCTGGGCCGCATTGGAAGAGGAGTAATTGTCTTGGGCCGCATCTGCTTGGGCATGGCAGCCCATTCCATGGTACCTGCACTATTTTTGAACTGCAGCAGCTGGGAAATCGCATGGTGCTTTTGCACCATATGATTTTATGGCGGTTCCTGCACCTAAAAACTTGATGCATTTTTAGATGTGTGGGGGTACCAGTGAGAATAACTGGCAGCCCCGCGTGTCTGTAAAGAGCACTGTGTTTTGGCTGCAGGTGTGGGAACAACTGCGATTCCTGTACCCGCAATCACCCACAGTAGTGTGAACCTAGCCTAAATCCGTGATTTTTACATCTGTCTGTGAATATCCAACACATACATGCCCGTAACAGACATTTATGGCGTAAAAGACCATTTATGGCGTAAAAGACCATTCATGGACAGATGTAAAAATCATGGATTTTACAAGGGTCACATCGTATTGGTACTAGTATTTAGTACTGAGTATTTGGACAAGTATCGGTACTCGTGCAAATGCACCGATACCTGAAACCGATCAGGCTCGGTTCTTTGAGCTGTCAGTGGGTCTCCCCAGTGTTAAAGAAGTCCGGTAATTGGAGCTGTCAAAAAAAAAAAAAAAGCAGCAGCAATGTTTTATACCAACATTGCTCAGCCCTGAAATGCTAAAATAAAAAGAAACATTGTTTCTTTTTGTATATTTCTGTTTCTTCATCTGAAGATCAAAGGGATGAACAAATGTTTCTCTGTTTAACCCCTTAATAACCCTTAATTTACTCTAATCAGCCTTAATTAACTCCCTAATCTCCTCCATTTAATTATTATTTTCCTGATATTTTTCTTTTATCACATCTATTTTATAAACAATTAAAACTTTTTTTTGTTTGCTTTGTTAGTGAATATTTTTCACACATATATATTTACACATTTCAAATAAAAAAAAAACAAAAAAAACAATTTAATTTGTAAATAACTTTTCAATGCTTTGTACCATTGCTGACAGCTGAAGTTAAAACAAAACAGTTGCTTTAGGTATCAGTAACTGGTATTGGCGACTACAAAAAAAAAAAAAGAAAAAAAAAAATTTGGGACTTGTACTCATTGTAAAAAAGAAAAAAAAAAAAATTGTAATCAGTGCATCCCTAGATTTTACAAACTGTGCTTGAATTTAATGAAGGTTGGTCAACCCTGGTATTTGTTGTGTGGGGAGGTTGTGGGTAGAGGGCGCAACTGAAACCTTTTTACAAAATCGGCACCCCCAGCATCCCTTTAGCTGTGCCCGTTTCTGCATTCTCTGTGCTGCCACAACCTCTATGCACAGATGTATATGGTATCCCCTGCATCCTTCCATACATGACAGCTGCCGTGGCTTTTATTCTTGCATGGCATTTCTCCAGACATTCCTGGGCCGCATACAGTCCGCAGGTTGGACACCGCTGATCTAAACCCAGAACAAAATGGTTATATATTGCAGTTTACCAGTCCCTAGATGTGATGGCTGTATTAGTTTTCTTTTCTTTATGGTCACCTGGTGATCCTGCCAGTAACAGGCCTCCTCTCTTAGGGTGACAACTCTCATTCACTGTACTGTAGAAGCTAGGCTGCAAGCTTTTGATTGGGATTACTGAACACCTCCCCTTCACTATAACATAAAGAATGTGTTCTGCAGTTGACAGAGGAGAACCGGACAGGGCTGACAACACCGCTTGTGATTTCTGCCAGAAAATCCTGGAAGTGATGAGCTTGCTGGATTTCTAGCAGGATCAAATGGTATTTTTAGTACTTATTGAACAGATACAACAAAAAGCTTTCAATTTTGTTTTTAAAGCAGAACAACAGTCAAAAATAACAAAATAAAAGTAGCCCATTAAAATATAAAATACCAAAAGCTGTAACCTTTTGCTGCAATATTCAGCTTAATTTCAGAGATTTCGTCTGCAGTATTTTTTCTGCTGCTAGATGTCCTCAGTCATAAGGTCAGCATCAATCAGCTCACTTCCTCTGACCCCAGGTAATGTTGTGCATATATGAAAGGAGCACCAGACCAAAAAATATGAGTCCAAATTCATTTATTGATGTTGCTTTAAAAGACAGCCAACACGTTTTGGGGCCAAAGGAACTCCCCCCTTCATCAGGGCTACAGTTAAAAATGAAAACCTTGAGTGGACTCAAAATAAAGCTTTCCTGTTTGAATCTGTGCAGGGAAGATGGTTGCTGAATTAGGACTCCTGGCCAGCAGTATCTGCATCAGCAGTCAAAATAAGAAGAAAATAGGTTCTTATTTTGGACTGCATACTAACCCATTATGCCATTGTCTTCCAGGTATTTTTTATTTTATTTTTTTAAAGGCTGCGGTTTACTACTGCATTAATGGAAACAATAATCGGCCAACTAATCGATTATGAAAATAATCGTTAGTTGCAGCCATCAAGCTATTTCACTTTATGGGTTACATTAAGGCTGGGTTTACACCTGAGCGTAGTGGGAAATAGCGCTCCCACTTCGGTTTTATTTGTGCCTTTTGAAGTGTTTCCACTTGTTGTGCATAGGGCAGCCTTTTCACTTTAATGGGTTAGGACAAACACTCCAAAACCTTTTTTTTTTTTGAACAGGGCATGGCATGTTTTTTCACTGCACCTGTTACCCACACTTGGGGAGGTGGCATTAACAATTAATGGCACGATGCACATTTGCAACGCATTTACAAATTACAAGCAAAACGCTAATTTTTTTGTGCACTTTGTTCCAGAAATGACAGGTGTAAATGGTGCCTATGGATAAAAAGTTTTAAAGAATAAGTTCACCTTTTAGAAAAAATAAATGCATTTATTCAATTTTGTTTTTGGAGCCTGTAAAGCATTGCACCAGCTATCAGTAGAGAAGATCACCGCTAGCTGTCAGATTGGGTATCTGGGAGGTGCGGGGGCTGGGCCGGTCTGTTCCTAACATGTTACATGTTGCACCCTGAATATGGGTGTAACATGTTACAAAAGGTGAACTTATCCTTTAAAGCAGGGCTTGACAAATTTGCTTTGAATCTAGGAGCCAGCTAAAAAAAAAAAAAAAAAAGGCAGTAGGCTTTTTTCTTTTTTTTTTTTTGCCTACAGGGCACTTTCAGCACTGTCGCACTTTAAATGACAATTGCGTGGTCATGCAACACTATACCTATATGACATTTTTATATTTTTTTCAGATAGATAGAGCTTTCTTCTGGTGGTATTTAACCACTTCAGCCCTGGAATAATTTACCCCCTTCCTGACCAGAGCACTTTTTGCGATTTGGTACTGCGTCGCTTTAACTGACAATTGCGTGGTTGTGCGACGTTGTACCCAAACAAAATTGACTTCTTTTTTTCCCACAAATAGAGCTTTCTTTTGGTGGTATTTGATCACCTCTGCAGTTTTTATTTCTTGCGCTATAAACAAAAAATAGCGACAATTTTGAAAAAAAAAAGCATTATTTTTTACTTCTTGCTATAATAAATTTATTTTAGGCCGATATGTATTCTCCTACATTTTTTTGGTTAAAAAAAAAAAAAAAAAAATCGCAATAAGTGTATATTGATTGGTTTGCGCAAAAGTTATAGTGTCTACAAAAAAGGGGATAGATTTATAGCATTTTTAATTTTTTTTTTTTTTTTTTTTACTAGTAATGGCAGGTGATCTGCGATTTTTATTGTGACTGTGACATTATGGCAGACACATCGGACAATTTTGACACATTTTTGAAACCATTGGCATTAATAAAGCGATCAGTGCGAATAAAAATGCATCGATTACTGTAAAAATGTCACTGGCAGTGAAGGGGTAAACTGTGTTCCCTGGGTGGTGATTCTAATTGAAGGGGGAGGGACTAACTACAGGAAGTGACAGATTGTGTCTCCTAGCTAATAGGAACACACGATCTGTCACTCCTGTCAGAACAGGGAAGTGTGTGTTTACACACACTCGTCCCTGTTCTGTGTCTCCTGGTCACGATCGCTCGTGGCCGGCAGTCATCGTGACCATCGGTCACACGCATTGGCACCCCCGCTGCGCAGCAAGATCACGTACAGTAACGTGACTTTGCACACGGGAGCCAGCCTGCCGCAATAAAACTGCGGCGGCTGGTCCGGAAGCAGTTAATCACTACTGTTTTTTTTTTTTTTTTTGCCAAGTACATGAAAAAAGACCGAAAAATTTTAAGAAAGCAAAGAAAAAAAAAAAAAAAAAAAAGTTTCTTCATTTCTGTTATAAAATTGAGCAAACAAGTAATTTTTCTTTTTCACTAATGGGCGGTGATGGGGCTGCGCTGATAGGGCACTTATGAGGCTGCACTGGTGAGACTGCACTGATGGGGCACTGGAGAGGACGCACCGGAGAGGACGCACTGATGGGGTACTGGAGAGGACGCACTGGTGAGGACGCACTGGTGCGGCACTGATGTGTGATGTGCAGACCTGACTTTGAGCCTCTCCAGAGGGGGGTGGACGACCTGAGTGCCCTGGGGGAATCCCTGCGAGATGGTGACTGGCACGGAGCCACTGCTGAGCCCATTCAGAGCCACTGGCTCCTGCTGCAGGGAGTCTCCCCGGACAGATCGATAGACCCGCACCCAGCAGGAGGAAGGAACGGAGCCAGTGGCTCCGTTCCAACTCGCCCCTCCTACTAAACTACAGCCCCGCATATGCCCTAACCTGCCGTTCACAGTGCTGTCCTCGCGGTTAACACTGAAGAAATGGCTCCATCAAAATTCTTATTTAATAGACGAACATCCCAAGTGTTACAAACAGCTCAAATGGTAAACGGTGCTGCCACTCCCCACCCCCGGCATCAGAAAACACCTGCTGGCCATGTTGTGCCTGGCTTTGCCCCCCCATGCTAGCCACTGGGGCTAACAACTCAGGCGCCAGGCCGCATTTTCTAGTTGCCATTGCGACCTGGTGCCTGGGGTTTGTTGAGCCCTGCTTTAAAGCAGTAGTAAACTCAATGCCAAAAAACAAAAGATAAGCCCTCCTGCAGGATAATGCCATAATGTACTAGTATACACTGCGTATTGGCATGTTATGGTAGACTTACCTTTTAGATGGAACCCTCCAGCGGTACGCTGTCACTGCTCCAGGCTTCCCTCTTGGTTCCCGCTCTCCAGCTGTTTGACAGGCCGGGCTGTAATGTAATCGCTCCGGCACATACACGCAGTAGTCATGATTGCGGCACGGTGTTCTCTGCATCATTGGCACACTCAACATTCCCTGAATGCCGAGCGCACCACGCATGTGCAGTCACCTAGTCAGCCGATTCGAAAATCTCCTAAACAGCAGCAAATTTAGGAAACACTTGCTGTACCTCAGAGAAATTCCTATTACAAGCTCACCTGTAGGTACAAGTTTACAAAAAGAGTTACCTACCGCTTTAAGTGAATAATTCTCATCCTTCGGGCACATTCCAGTGACAACAAGCAATGACAATCACCCCAGGACGCTCTTAACACGTTTCATATTAAATTACAACTGGAGTACGAAGGCCAAAATGTACATATCAGCATTAAACACACAACCTGCAAGAACGCTCAACATCTACAACACTGCTCACATATTGCGCATGCTCAGACTCATGGGGCCGCCGTGTACTTCTACACATGCGCACTGGTTCGTATCTGGGGAAACACGGCGTATGGGCCAATCAGAATGCGAGGATCCATCCAATAGAAGAGGGTTTCCGCTTGTTTGAAAGTTGTGTGTGGCGGAGAGAGAAGAGAGAAGAGCGGGCGGGCGTTCGGAGGTTCTGGTAGTGAGGAGACTTGTGAGTGTTTATTCCTAGTATGTCTGTCTGCTTATAATAGAAGAACTCAGTGACCGCTCTGTGCTGTTATATGAGGCGGGACCGGGACCCTCATACCGGGCTACCTCCTTCACTTGTCCCCTCAGTCATGTCCTTTGTAGAGCTGACTGGTTTGTGGCTCATTATTATAGTGTGTACCTGTAGGGGTGACTATTGGCATGTTTATTATGCTGAGTTATTGTGTCTTCACCATTGCTGAGGGTTAATAGGACTATAGGCACAATTCCATTTGGATACAGTAAGGAAGGGGGGTGTGGTGGTGGTGGTTGGGGGTTTTTATTTTGTGGCATACCCGTGCCATCCCCTCAGAGCTCCGTGCTGCAGCCGTAACTTCTGTGCACGTACGCGGTGGTGTGATGTCATCGCAGCTCGACCAATCAAGGTGGCCAGAGCACTCATCCATTAGGAAAACCTGGTGAAGATGGAAGCCCTCTCAGCGGTGCCAGCATGACAGGGCTTCCATCTTCACCCGGGCTTCCTTCCGGGTTCAAGTGCTCCAGCTGTCTTGATTGGCCGAGCTGCGATGACATCACACCCACGTACGTGCACTGAAGTCACGGCTGCAGCACAGAGCTCTGAAGGGATGGCACGGGTATGCCACAAAAAAAGGCTCTAGACTTAGTAAAATGGCGGTCGTTGCAATGCTTTGTCACTCTGTATTTGCGCAGCGGTCTTGCAAACGCAACTTGTGTGTGGTGTTTTTTTTTTTTTTTTTTTTTTTTTTGAAAAAATACACATTTAATTAAAAAAAAAAAAAAACAGTTAAGTTAGCCCAATTTTCTAAAATATTGTGAAAGATAATGTTTTGCCGAGTAAATTGATACCCAACATGTCATGCTTCAAAATTGCGTAATGGCGGAAAACTTTGACCCTTAGGCCCTTTTACACGGATGGACCATTCAGGTCTGTCTGACAGTTTTTTAGGTGGACCTGAACAGATGCTCCATGCAGGTCTATGGAGCGACAGATGTCAGCGGTGACCATGTCCGTTGACATCCGATCCGCTAAAATCTGACGTATGGTGATACATTCGCATCCGTCCTGGTGGATCGCATCGGATGAGTGCTCTGGCCATCTTGATTGGCTGCAGCACGGAGCTCTGAAGGGATGGCACAGGTATGCCACAAAAAAAAAAAAAAAAAAAACCCACACACCCCAACCAACACCACCACACCCCCCTTCCTTACTGTATAGTCCTATTAAAAAGGAAACCTCAGCAATGGTGAAGACACATACATACACACACAATAACTCAGCATAATAAACATGTCAATAGTCACCACTACAGGTACACACTATAATAATGACCCTCTAAGATCCTCATGAGATTGTGTAATTTTATACTCACTACAATCAAGTACAGGTGCTTGCGCTCCACCCCCCCCCCCCCCCCCCCCCCCCGGAAGGTATTGCCCCAGTCATCTCTGTGGCAACCGCGTGACGGCACACGTACGCGCAATGCCACAAAACGTCCAGTGATGATCACAGAATGCCGCTGGTGTTCTGCCGAGAAAGTTCCCCTCGGATAATGACCCCCTGTACTGCGCAGGCGCAGCATGAACAACAAGGGAGCCGCCGAAAATATCCGAAGCTGAACAGCTGTGAGTGAGCTGTACACGGCGCAATGAGCAAGACATTGTGGCTGCCGCACGCTCCCGATGCTCACACTACTCTGCAAGGGGCAGGTGTATTTCTGTGATAATGTGTTTATTATCCGCCCCTTGCAGAGTAGCGCGAGCATCGGGAACATGCGGCATTGTCTGGTAGCATCGGGAGCGTGTGGTAGAATGTGGTGTTTAATGTGCGCAGGCGCGGTGTACAGCTGACGCTCAGCTGTGTATGTTCAGCTATTTTCGGCTCGGTAGTGCTTCGTACTGCGCAAGCGCAGTACATGGGGGTCATTATCCGCCGGGGAACTTTTTCGGCAAGACACCGTACTGTGCAAGCACTGAGCCTGCGCAGTACAGGGGGGGGGTCCTTATCCGCCGGGGGAACTTTTTCGGCAAGACACCGGCACGATGGGGCTCCCTCTTGTGGTGCTGATGGAGATTGCACCAACGGGGAGAAAAGGGTGGGAGAAAGGCATATAATGCTTCTCCCTTGCATGCCGGGAAGTTGAATGGAAGGCGGGATACTTGCCCCTGGATGCAGGGAGGGCACTGGATCAAGGCATCACCAAATACCAAAGAAGTACAATACATATGATGAAAAAATCATAATTGCAAAATACATACTGGAATTGATTATCGCTAATGCTCTATAGTATTGTATTTTTACAATTCATTTTTTTATTAGGCTTTTTTAAAATGTGCTAGAGGTCTGGCTGTCTCTCTGGTTGTTCTCATTCTCATTTCTGAAAATTCAGAAAGCGCATTGACTCGCGCATGCACAGTAGGAAACTGGCTGTGAAGACTTTAGAACCACTGCAAGGGAGTTTTTGTTTTTTTTTCTCCAGTTAGGTTGTATTTAAAATATAACTAAACAAAGGCTAACATTTATAAGGTCCGTAATAATCCTTTTTTTTTTTTTTTTTTAGTATCATTAGTTTGCAAAGCGCTAACATTGTCTCACATTTTCTATGTCAAATTTTTAATTGATATGCAAAGGTGTAGTTCTGCTAAGTGATTAATTTTATATTTTGTGAAATAAATGTGACTTTTCTCTCCTAGGTGGCAAGCAATCATGGATACTAAATCTCAGTTTGTTGGACGTTATAAAAAAGACCTGAGTATAGACCACTTGAGAGCTAAAGTTGCCAGACGCAAATCCATAAGGCAGAAGGAGAACAGAGATCTAGAGTTCCGGAAGAGCAGAGGTCTGGCACTGATGGATTCAAATGTTTCATTTGGGAAAGATCAGGACCTGCCAGTGCTGGATGAGGTCAATGAGACAAAGGCGTCTATGGATAAAACTGGTAAGATATGATTGACAACTACTGTATGTCTCAAAATATACATAAGTCATTTTCTTTTCCATGGAGTACAACAGTCTTTAAACGTTGCACTACTTCCTACAGGTAAATTGGACACTGGCAAATGGTAGACCAGCCCATGATAACCCCACCTGCTAAAAGCATGCCTCAGTGTGTTTGTGGGGGGTTTGTCCTAGGAATATATACACCCCCCCCCCCTTTTCTTTTTTTTTTATTTCAGCTCTGCTATGAAACCTAACCTGTGATTTTATTCAATAAAACCTCACCTCTGTCACTTAATTACTGTAATTTTACACCAATCCAAACAGGATATATTTCTGGTGGGGTGCATACCCCATACACTGAACCGAGTCCAAACAAGACTGAAAAATAAGGGTTAATCTGAACTCTCAAACAACAAAATGTTACAGGATATCTTATTACAAAAATACCAGAACACTTTGTAACCCTCCGCCAATAAAGCAGAGCTCCAGGTTCCTTCCGAAAAAATTATTTTTTTAATAGGACACTTGCCTGTCCACGAATCTAGCGGTGTCTTCGTTCGAGCCAATTTTTCAATCCGCTTTCGGGTGCTGCCGCCGTCATGTCACCTGGCTCCTTACCGCTTATGTGCGAAGCGCGCTGCGCTTTGTGAATATTCCCGGAGTAGCTTGCAGCGGCGTAGTCAGCCAGGAGTGGGTACCTGCCAAATGTGGCTGCGTGGGGAGAGACAAATAAGCGGAGCTTCCCCTTTTGGGTGGAGCTCTGCTTTAAAAAAAACCAAATCTGAAATTTTAAAGCCACTAACAATAATTTTCATTGATTTTATGACCGAAATTTTTTTTTTTTCTCTTAATAGTGGGGTCAAATCGACATTTGTTTTCAACCACAGTGATGGGGGGGGGGGGGGGGGGGAAACTGCAACAATGCACTCCATGCTCTTCTTCAGCTTCTCCATTGAAGGTGTACTGAACCAAAAAAAGCGCAGTTTTGCGTTTGAATAAAGTCCTTTACCCTTTCCAAATACACAGGGGTTGACAAAAGCATAGATGTCAACGTGTCCGATAAGAAACCATGTTAAACTGTAGTACATTTCTGCAAAAAAACGCATAGGTGCGAACCAGGCCTAAGAAGTTTAGTAGCAGAATGCCTTTTTTTTTTTTTTTTTTTTTTTTTTTTTTTTTTGGGTATCGCCTGTCATAATGGGGTTAAAAAAAAAACCTAAAATTAGCCCTTTATAGTAAAAAAAAGAGCAGGTAACCGCTACTAAAAGGTTCACTTATACTGTGAGACAGTGAAACTATAATACACACACACACAATATATGGGCATTATAAGTGGGGGGGGGGGGGGCGGGGGTTGTCAATATAAATCTTTTATATTAATATAGTACTAAAAGCTGAGTTGTGTGTGGGTGTTTTTTTTTTTTTTTTTTTTTTTTTTTATGATCGTTTTATATATAATGTACAATACTGGTAAGTTTACTTTAAATGTAATTGTAATGCCTTCTTTTACCTCTAGTCTATCAGCCTCAACTTCTTCTGGGTTCAGATGCTGATCTTCCCTGCACAGTCTTTAAAGTGATTTTCTTTTTATATTTCAAAGTACAGAATAGCCAGCCGCATAGGCAGGATGGCGTCAGGTTTTCAAAACATCGCATGACAATACAGGGAAGTAAAAAGTATGATCATAGTACTCATCTATCGCAATAACAGAACATAGCGAACATAAGTATCCAAAATTTGATGGAGTTTAACAGTAGCCTCCCAGTTATGATCCGGGGTACCCCAGTGTGTAGAGATCCAGAGGCCCAGGAGGTCCTGGTTGTGATCTCTGGGACAGTCTCAGGACTCCTGGTTGTAGGAGTGTTCATCTGTATTGTGTATAAAACTTCTGGAGAAAAAAAAGTAAAAAGAAGGGAAGAAACAATGGAGAAAAGTGAGAGGAGAAGAGAGGGGGTCGTCCTGGAGATATATAGATATGTATATAGTTTCTATTTTTTAGTGTTTCGCCTGGCATTTTGTGAAAGAGGGCGGTTTCAGGAGTTCTGCGAATGTTTACCCCTGTCACTGAGTTGATTACATTGAAAATTCGAATACAAAATCTAGTTACGAGGGGGCATTGCCACCAGATATGGTGCATCGTCCCTGACTGTCCGCAACGTCGGAAGCAGTTCGCCGAAGTGGAAGGATGCATCTTGGCTACTCTCGTGGGTACCAAGTACCAACATAGGAGCGTTTTATAGTTGGCCTCTATAAGAGTAGTGTTAATGGAAATCTTGGATAACTGATGAGCAATATCTTGCCATTCAGTAAGATCAAAAGTTAGTTTCAAATCTTTCCCACTGGTCCATATAGGCAAGTTTTGAATCGGGCTCAGTGAAAGAAGTATATATTGCAGATATGCGACCCCTCTGGAAGCTTCTGGCCTGACATGTTAATTCAAATGTTGTAAGGGTGGTCACCGCTTCGTTAAGTTTAGATCTAACAAACTATGCGATTTGGTTATATCTAAATATTTAGTTAGGAGGCATTGTCTTTAAAATATTGTATAGGGTGTAGTTGATCCCCATTCAGAAAATCTCCAATTCTCAGCAACCCTTTTTTTGAGCCACCACTGGAACAATTGCGGAGTTAAACCAGGCGGAAACTCGGGGTTACAGAAATGGGTGCTAGTGGTGTATGAGGGGATGATAAAGGACTGCGGTTGCGTGTCCTATCCCATATTGTTAAAGAGTGTGATAGGGTGGGGCATAGTATGGGAGGGCGTTGACGACTAGGAAGCCACATTAAGGATCCTATAGAAAACGGTTGACAAGCAAGTGCTTCTATGGAGACCCAAAGGGGGCTGAACCTTTGGCTGTGGTGTAGGCTAGCTGGGCTATCTGAACTGATTGATAATATGCCTGTAAATTGGGGAGACCAAGCCCCCCCATAGGTTTAGGTGTATAAAGTGTGCGCTTTTGTATCCAAGGTCTCTTATTACCCCACACGAAACGCAGAACTTCAGCCTGTAAACGTTTGTATGTCTCCCTTCGGGACTGTCACCGGTAAAGTTCTAAAGTAATAAAGGAGCCTAGGTAAGAATGTCATTTTTATTGAATTGACTCTGCCAAACCATGAAAGGGAATCTGCCCAACAACGAAGATCCTCCTTAAGTCTTCTAAATAATGGAGGATAGTTTGCCCTATATATAGTGTCTATGGAGGAAGTCAGCTGGACCCCTAGGTACAGGAGAGAACGAGGAGTCCACTTAAAACTAAATGTATTTTGAAGAGTCTGCACCTCCAGCAGGGGATAGTGATATGTTAAATGCTACTGAGAATTCGGAAACAGAGTCGTGAGAAATTATCTAGTAGGGACAACAAATTAGGCAAAGTTACTTGGGGTTTGGTGATGTACATGAGAACCTCATCGGCAAATAATGCACTTTTATGTTCCTGTTGGCCACAACGAATAATGTGAATGTCAGGGTGGGATTGTATTGCCATAGCTAGGGGTTCTATTGCCAATGCAAATAGTAAAGGGGAGAGTGGGTATCCCTGTCTCGTACCCCGCCGGACAGGGAATAGTGGTGATTTATGGCCTCTAATGGAAACTTGGGTTATTGGGGAGCAATATAACGTTCTCAGCAGGGAAAGGAACGTAGGGCCGATCCCTAGGGTCTCGAGTAACAAAAAGGTAGTTCCAATTTAGGCTATCAAAGGCCTTATTAACGTCCAATGAAAGGAGCAAGAGTTCCCAGGTGAGTGGAGCATCCCAGTTGGACCGTGCTGCTGAAATCAGGGTTATGGATCTACGAATTTGGTCTAGGGTCTGACGTCCTGTTATGGATCAAGATTGGTCCTTATGAATATAGTGCTCTAAAAAGATATTAAGGCGAGAGGCCAAGATTTTCGTGAGGATCTTTAAATCTCCGTTTTATTAACGAAATTGGACGTTAGTTACGAACGTCAGTAGAGTCCCTGTTGGGTTTAGGAATAACACTGATGTGCTTTATTTTCATCCAAAGGGACCGTACCTCCATCCCGCAGGGAGTTAAAGTAAAGAACCATGTGTGGAACCAATTGTCCGCAAAATTTTTTTATAATAAAGATTAGGAAGACCATCAGGGCCAGGAGATTTATGGCGTGAGAGTGATTTAATAGCATCACAGATCTCCTCGCCTGTAAAAGGCTGGTCCATAAGGTCTTTATGATCATCTGCAATGGACAGGAGGGGGAGATTTCCCCAAGAATTCCCTAATGGATGGAGGGGCCGCATCCCAAGAATTGCTATATAGGTCAGCGTAAAAATCATGGAATTCCCGAAGAATTTTTGGGGGGTCCTTAGAGAGATGGCCTCCTGACAATCTCTAATTTTGGGGAATGCCAGGTGAGAGCGCCTAGGAATAAGCTTATGCGCTAATAAAGAACCTGGGCAATCTTGCCAAGTGAAAAATTTATGATTCATCCACCATAGTTTCTCTGCCCTAGTGATGAGGCAGATGTTAAGTTCCAAGCGGGATTGTTCCATTTTAATAAATAGATTAGGACACGGAGAGCGTTTGTTTAGTTAAAGCTTCATGTTCCCTGGTTTTGGCAGAGATCAATTCAATGTGAGCTTTTTTGAGTCTGGAGGACAATTGAATAAAGGCTCCCCGGGCAGAAGCTTTGCGCGCAGCCCAGTTAATAGCAGGGGGTGTATCTCCTGGGTTGTTAATATCAAAGTAAGTTTGTATATGCTTAGAAATCTCGAGACGGTGGGATTCGTCACCAAGGAGAGATTTATTCAATCACCAATGAGGGTTTGTTGTCCTACTGGCGAGATCTGAACCATAACTGGGTCATGGTCCGACCAGGGGGTAGATTATATCTTGGCAGACTTCAGTTTAGGCAGCAGTCCTGAGAGGAAAAATATATGATCTATACGTGAGTATTGTCCATGTGCTCTTGAGTAATGAGAGTAATCTCTAGCGGTGGGGTTTGCTTCCCTCCAAACATCCACTACGTCATAGTGATAAAGCATTTTGTGCAAATTTGTGACTCTGTTTAGGAGGGGGATGGAGCCTCGCAGTGTGTGTGATTTATCCTTAATAAGAGGCATGGCTAAGTTAGTCACCCGCTAGAATTACTTCTCCTTCAAATTCAGGCGCCATGGACTGTGGGAAGGAGTGAAAGAATGCGGTTTGATTGGTGTTGGGAGCATAATAGATTAGGAAAGTAACCAATGGTTCCCCCAGGTGACCTTTAAAGAGGAGTTCCACCCGAGGTCCAGTCAAAAAAAAAAAATTAAGTCAGCAGCTACAAATACTGCAGCTGCTGACTTTTTTAATTGGACACTTACCTGTCCCAGGGTCCAGCGATGTGGGGGATCGAAGCCCCGCTTGTCTCCCCCTTCGTTCAGCGGCGCCGGCATTGCAACTGTGGGCACCGGGCTGTGGCTTCACAGCCTGGCACCCACTGCGCGAGCGGTGCCGCGTGCCATGATTGGCTGCTCAGTCACCTGGGACCTGTAATGGGTCCCAGATTGACGGGAGGGAGCAGAGCTGAGCCCTTCCTGTGCCGAGGGGGGAAGTGATGTCACCAGCCCAGGCACTGGAAGAGGCAGACTACGAGGGACCCCCTAGCAACAGGCATTTAGAGGTATTCTTCATGTAGTGTGTGGGGTGTTTTTTTTTTTTTTTTTTTTTTTTGGGTGGAACCCCACCTTAACTAGAAGGTCACGCCCGTTTTTGTCCCTAAGAACTTTGGTTTCAGTGATTGATACGCGTCGAGAGAAGCAGAGGGCCACTCGAGGGGTAAATAGGGAGGTAAAGTGTCTCCTGGAGGGCAACAATGTCTGCCCCCAAAGATCGGTAGTGTGTAAAGGCCTTAATTCATTTAGCGGGTGACCTGAAACCCTGAACATTATGGGAAGCAGGCGGATATTCTGGGAGGTAGGCATTATACTAGACATGGGAAACAGTCAGCCGATCATTGATAAACAGACTCGCCCACCGATCTGCGAACCTCCGGAAACAGCAGGAGAATCTCCAGGCAACCCTCAAACAGTGAAAAAATTAAAACAAAAATAGGGAAAGAGAAAAAGAACAAAAAAAAAACCAATAGGGTAGTCGGGCCAGGAAACCCCCGGCACCGAGTAACATGTCATAGAAATGTAAAAAGTAATGTATAACAATCGGTAAACAATTCAAGTGTCTCAGAGTGCGGAGGAGTCTTCACCAAAAACAAGTGATGGGAAGAGTCCTTTGAGTGGTGAGAGTGCATAGACACCCCTGGCAGTAAAGGCACATTTAAGTACATGTTTGGTCCCATATCCCAGCCCAAAGAAACTAATAGAGCCACATAGTGGATCAACCGTAATATAAAATATAGTGGGATGAACGTTAATAAATAAAAAAAATTGTGCACCTGGAAAGAAAATATGCATGTTAACTGTAAACAACCACTTCAGGGGCGGCTAGAACCATTAGGTAACGGATGTATGGTACATCAGATTTATCAAAAAAAGGCAAAAGCAGCGGCTAATGTGATGGGACACTTGAAAAAGTGCGGTTTAACGATAACATCCCTGGGGGGGCCATCAGATTTTGGAGGGATCGGAGCCCTATGGATGCGATCAATTTCCATATGAATGTCATCAATATTGGGTACTGTCGCTTGCATTAATGCGTAAGTGATGGAGGTGATATCTTTCACATTTTCTGGAATGCCCCTGATACGAAAATTATAGCGCCTGTTGCGATTTTCGAGATTGTCGATTTTGGAGTATGCGTCCTCAAGGCGATCTTGTAAGTTGGTTATCGTATTTTGACTTTTGTGACACTCTGTGAACCATATCACCTACTTTTGATTAAATGCTTTCTAGCTGGTTCCCCAGCTCCTGGTAATCCTGTTTTATGTCCAGGGCTAGTTTGACAGTAGCCTTAGCCAGTTCCCTTTTGTAGCAAAGCGGGCTAAAAGTATTGGGTCACCTGAATACTGTGGCTGAGCTGGTGTAATAGCAGGGAAGTCAATAGCAGTGTCCAGCAGCCAAGTGCTCTTGGCTGCTGGGCTGGCTGCAAAAAAAAAGGTCTGCTATCTCTCTATCCAGAACAGAGGATGTGTGGGAGTCCTGGCTGGGTGACAGGGTTGCAGCCTGTGAGGGAGACCACGCAGGGCTAGGGGGTGAGCAGCATGTACTTTTATGTGCTCACCTGAAGCTGAGGAAGGCATTGAGGGGCTGTTCTGAGGATTGTTCTGACCAGGGGGTTTGGTGGTCTTCTTCTGTGAGGGCGGCTTCTCCTCTCTGGATGCTGGCGTCCCTTGTGTATTGCCACCGGTCGCCATCTTGGATTCCCTGCTCAGAGCCCGGGAGGTGTAGCCGGGGCCGCCCTGGGGCTTGCCACGCGACTGGTGTGGCATCCGTTATGCTCCCGGTCCTCACCCCAGGAGGATCGGGCGGTTAGATGTGGCGGGTGAGGTGCGTGGCCGCTGATTATAGCTGTGTCTGCTGGGGGGGGGGTGCGGAGTAGCTCAGACACATCTGCTCCGGCGAGCCGCACATGCGCTCGTGATTTTCTTTTTAAAGCGGAGTTCCACCCAAAAATGGAACTTCCGCTGTCCAGATTCCTGGCCCTGCCCCTCCGGTGTCACATTTGCCACCTTTTTCAGTAGGGAGGGGGAAGCGGATACCTGTATTAGACAGGTGTGTGCTCTTATTTCTGGCGAAAGATCGCCGCAGTATCACAGAACGTGCAGCGCAACTCGTGCATGCGCAGTAGGGAACCAGGCTGTGAAGCCGCAAGGCTTCACTTCCTGATTCCCTTACTAGCCATGCCAGCGCTTCCACCCGCAGCTGAGGGATGGCTCTGCTTCGGGTGAAGACATCGTGGGCTCCCTGGACAGGCAACTGTCCTTATTTTAAAAGGCAGCAGCAGCAGTATTTGTAGCTGCTGACTTTTAATTTACCGTATTTATCGGCGTATAACACGCACTTTTTTTTTTTCCCCTTAAAATCGGGGGAAAATCGTGGGTGCGTGTTATACGCCAATCCCCACTGTCTGTGTGCCAAAAAGACAGAGCCGAGTCCTTGGCTCCGCTCGCAGTCACGCCGTCCCGCCTCCCTGCTGTGAGAGGATGAAGAGAGAGTGCTGCCGAAAAAGACCGAGCCGAGTGCTTGGCTCAGCTCGCAGTCCCACCCAGCTCCTATGATGGACATAACACTCCGTCCAATGGTGGGACTGCGAGCCGAGTACACAGTATGCTCTGTCTTTTTCGGCAGCGCTCCTTCTTCTTCCTCCTCTGAGACAGCAGGGAGGCGGGGCGGCGTGACGACCCGAGTACACAGGCTCTATCTTGGCAGCAGATTTAAAAAATGATACACTGCAAACGGCACATGGCACTGGGCAAGGCTGCACTGGGCAAGACTGGTATGACATTGGGCGACTGCAAACAGCACTAGGCAAGGCTGCAAATGGACACTGATCATTCTGTAATGATGGACAAGGCTGCAGATGGACACTGATGAGGCTGCATTGATGGACATTTAAATGTAAGTTTGTTGGGTTTTTTTTTTGTTTTGTTTTCCCTTTAAATGCCCTCCTTAACTTGGGGTGTGTGTTATATGCCGGCGCGTGTTATACGCCGATAAATACGGTAATTTTTTTTTCTTTTTTCAGGTGGAACTCTGCTTTAACCGCTTCAGGCCCGGAAGCATTTGCCCCCTTAATGACCAGGCCATTTTTTTGCAATACGGCACTGCGTTGCTTTAAATGACAATTGTGCAGTCGTGCGATGTACCCAAACAAAATTGATGTTTGTTTTGTGTGTGGGGTTTATTTTTTGTTTTTTTTTCCCCACAAATGAATTTCTTTTGGTGGTGTTTGTTCACCTCTGGTGTGTGTGTTTGGTGTGGGTTTTTTTTTTTTTTTTTTTTTTTTTTTTTTCCCCCTAGTAATAGCAGTGATCAGCAATTTTTATCTTCACAGCGGCGGACAGATCGGACACATTTTTGGGACCACTGACTTTTACACAGCGATTAGTGCTATTAAAATGCACTGATTACTGTGTAAATGTCACTGGTAGGAAGGGGTTAACACTAGGTGCCATCAAGGGGTTAAATGTGTTCCCTCTGTGTTCATTACTTTGGGGGTATGGGACTGAGTAGAGGAGAAGCCAGATCGTTGTTCCTAGCTAATGGGAACAGACAATCTGTCTCTCCTCTCCTGACAGAACTGGGTTTTGTGTGTTTACACACAAATGCCTGTTCTGTCTCTCATGCCGGTGGTCGTCGCGACCGCCGGCCAGGCGCATCGGCTCCCCGCCGTGCAGCAGGGGGCGCACGCGCCCCTGCTCTAGCTGTATAAAGGGCCGACTTACAGCTACAGTGATTTGTGGGAGAGAGCCGACCTGCCTTAGTATGACGGTGGCTGGTCAGCTTGTGGTTAAACAACAAACATGTTATACTTGGAGGGGCGTGGCCTGCTGCAGCATGGAGTAAGACGTGCTAGACCCGAGCTCCGTCCAGTACTCCCGAATCCTTGCCCATCCTGCCTCCCAGCATCATCCTCCAGCAGCCTGAGGTACCTCCTGAGCCCTCCGCTAATACATTGACCTGTTCCTGCAGGTCTTTGATCGGATGGGCGTCCGAGTCGGCACGGAGCTCCTCCGAGGCGGCAGCCGCAAATACAGGCCGCGGCTTCGGGCCTACTGAACTCCGGAGGCCATCCTGCCCTCCTCGGCCTCCTGGGTGTCTGGCTCTCCTCCCGCCCACGGACCCTGCCCTGAGGGCTTCCAGAGGAGGCTCGGGCGGAGCGGTATTAGTCCGCACGGCGGCGGCCCCAACTCTAGGCCGCGGCTTCGGCCTGGTCCGGAGCTCCGGCGGCCATCTTGCTCCTCCAGGCCTCACCAGGGGGGCTACGATCCGGCCCCTGGGACACCTGGCTTTCCCACTACCAGCTGACCCCCCTGCATGGGACCCTGAGAGAAGTCTGAACCAAACAGTGCCCCCCCACACAGCGACAGCCTTAAATCTGAACAGGGGATCCGGCCTAGTCTCGGCGGCCATCTTGGTGCTCTCAGCCTCCCCACCAACATTGCACCCTTACTTCCTGAGCTCTGTACCCTGCACTCTCCGACCTGAAAGTGGACACAAACGGTACCGGAGCTTCTAGGGACCGGTATGACCGGAGGGAGATACTCCCAGGCATCTCGTAAGCCCCGGAGTACTCCGAAGAAGCAGGCCTCTGTGGTGCGCCTGTCTCCCGCAACGGCGGCCAGCATGGCGTCTCAGGCAGAGGAGGGAGAGGCAGCTCTACGAGAACAAACTAACTTTGAAGCCCTCATGCAGGCTATTACTACTTGCCAAACTACCCTGACGGGGAAAATAGAGTGCATGCAGCTGGACATCAGCCTTATCCGTAGAGACATGGACTGTTTCCGCTCCAGGCTCACTGAAGCCGAAAGAAGAGTGGGGGAGGCAGAAGATATACTACAAGACCAGGGAGTCTCGCTCCGCACGCTGCAGACCAAAATAAAAGTTCTGGAAGCTCGTGCGGAGGACGCAGAGAACAGAAATCGAAGGAACAACCTCCGGATAGTGGGATTGCCAGAGGGAGTGGAAGGTAAAGATCCTACGACGTTTACTGAGCGCTTGCTGTGCACCCTTCTTCCAGATGCCAAGTTCTCTGATGTCTTTGTGGTGGAGAGGGCGCATAGAATGCCTGCTACCCGGGGGCCCCCGGGAGCTCCTCTACGCACATTTATTCTGAAACTCCTCAATTTCCGGGATCGTGATCTGGTTTTGCGAGACGCGAGAAACATCGAGGTGCTTCGTCATGAGGGAGCGAGACTCATGATCTTCCCAGATTTCTCCATCGACACACAAGTCAAGAAGATCGTTCGATCAGATCAAATTGGATCTCCGCAATCGCAAGATCAAATATAGTATGCTATTTCCCGCCCGTCTGAGAGTGCAGGATGGAGAATCGGTGCGGTTCTTTACATCTCTAGAAGAAGCATCCAGGTGGCTGGTAACAGTACCACGAGGCTGATCCGATCGCTCTTACTAAATCCCCTTATAACATAAGTTTTACTGCAACAAAGATCACCTTCATCTGCTGACATCACTACAAGCCCGAACCTTTTACCTTGGCTTGTCCAACCAGTTCAGAATAAGTTACTTTTACATTCTTCCTCAGATCTGGTTCTGTGAGTATATACTAGCTAAAGAACATTTACGCAAAAGAGATGAAGAATTGTTTGTGATCGTGCCTAAATATATGGTGAGGGGACCGGAATCTCCAGTTTGCAACGTGTTTAAGTTTAAGAATAGTACCCCCGGATTTTTGGGAGACATTTTGATATGCTGGGATCGTTTATCCGAGAAATTCGTGTCTTGTTGGCTGCTCTTTATGTACACAGACTAAGTCGCTCTGAAGGCTCACTGTTCACGAGTCCCATGGGCAGTTGTCACAAATAGTTTTGGGGAACGAGCATCCCGAAGTTTGGGGGGTGGTGCGGGGAGGGGGGGTTGGGAAAGGTTGGTGTTGGGGTTTTTACCCCAGATTAGTTTTACGTTATGTTATTTTCCTTTTACTTTCTATACATATGGCATTTATTTGCTCCAGATTGTACAATCAGTGCTCTACTCAAAGCAAGACATGCAGTGTTAATCGGCTATTACTAGAGAGGGAGGGTTATTCGGCTCACTGTGCTATCACAAATGTGTATCTCACTAAGAGTGTTCTGTTATCACGTGGGCTCTGTGTGGAGTGTATGCTGTGTCAATCCTGTGGCGCGTGTATCAGGGCAGCAGAATGAATCTCCTTAATGTTATGTCCTGGAATGTACGGGGCCTAAATTCTAAGATAAAACGCTCCTTAGTTTTTACTTACATAAAAAAATACAACCCCCATATCTGCATTTTGCAGGAGACTCACTTAACAGGGAGCAGGACGCTGGCTCTAAAAAAGCCCTGGGTAGGTTCATATTATCATTCTACATACTCTGCCTATTCTAGAGGATTCAGCGTCCTGGTACATAAAGCACTGCCCTTTACACTGCTTGATCTCCACCTAGATCCCGAGGGGAAATATGTTGTCATGCATGCCATGTGCGACAGGATTGAGATGGTAATAGTGGGTTTATATATTCCACCCCCAGCCTCCATGGCGATTTTACATAAACTGACCCCTATACTGGCTCAATACCCGGCTGCCGCCATTCTTCTGGCTGGAGACTTTAATATGCCACCGGACCCTAGTATGGATAGGATGGGTGATTGATGGGGCTTCTGACTCCCCACTGAAGAGATGGGCGGAGGGATATGGCCTTAGTGATGTGTGGAGATGGCGTCACCCCAGGGATGGGCAATATACTTGTCACTCTGCTACGTATGCCTCTTTCTCAAGAATTGATCTGTTCTATGCTGGGGGACCTATTCTCTCCCGTGTCCAGGAGGTTAAGATTCTGCCACGTGGCATTTCTGACCACGCTCCCCTCCTACTGCAACTAAACACGGATTCGCCAACGGGCTCCGGCCTATGGCGGGTCTCGGGTTTTTGGATAACGGATGAGAGTGTTGCCCCTGAGATAGAGGGAGAGATGAATACATTTTGGTTACAAAATAAAGCAACGGCCTCCCCTGCAATGGTGTGGGATGCCTTTAAGGCATATACACGAGGTCAGTACCGCATGGTTATAAATAAAGTTAGGAAACTCAATAGGCTTGCATTGGAGGAGGCTGAGGGACGGGCTCAGAGCTTGGAATCCAGTTATGTGACCACCAAAGATGTGGGAACTTACACCACACTTCAAGTTCTCCACCGCGAGATTGCGTTGTTGCGAGCAACTGCGACCCGCAAGCTACTGCTCTCACAGTCCCAGAGAATATTCGAACAAGGTGAGAGATCAGGGAGGCTGCTGGCCAAGGAGCGCTCCACCATAGCACACATTGGCAACATTAAAGATGACATGGGGAACCTTTTGGCGGACCCCGCTAAGATCAATGCCAGATTTGCACAATTTTATGAACGCTTATATACATCCAAAACTGACTACACCCTAGACACTCTGCAACATTTCCTAGGTCAAATATAGTTCCCAGTCCTCTCGGAGGAAAATAAAACTAAATTAGATGCACCCATTACCCTCAAAGAAGTGCAGACGGCAATCTCTTCACTACAATCTGCAAAATCCCCAGGCCCAGACGGTTTACCGGCCGAGTTTTATAAAACTAATAGTGAATCATTGGCCCCTCAGTTTCATGAACTTCTTCTGTCCATGCTGGAGGGTCAAAGCCTTCCTCCATCAATGTCAGAGGCGGTAATTGTTGTAATACCTAAGCCCCGTAAGGACCCCGAGCTATGCGAGTCATACCGGCCTATTTCGTTATTAAACGTCGACGCTAAGATCATCACAAAAATTCTAGCGAATCTGCTCAATGCTGTTATCCTCTCTCTGGTTCATGGAGACCAGACGGGCTTCATGCCAGGTAAGGGAACAGACATTAATTTGCGACGATTGTATACAAATATATCCCACGCCCTTGCCAGAGGTACCCCCGGAGTAGTGGCCTCCCTAGACGCCGAAAAGGCGTTCGACTCGGTCGAATGGGAGTATCTTTGGCATGTCTTGGGAAAATTTAATATTGGGCCTAAGTTTATCTCTTGGATAAAACGGATGTATGCTAACCCCACTGCCAGAGTCAGAACCAACGGGTCCCTCTCGCCCCCCTTCAAATTACACAGGGGTACTAGACAGGGATGTCCTTTATCCCCGGGTTTGTTCGCCCTAGCTGTTGAACCCCTTGCTATTTTTATTAGGTCCTCCGTGGCTGCAGGGGGGATGGAGGTGGGCCCTTTACGGGAACAGATCTCTCTCTACGCGGATGACGCTCTTCTTTATCTCCCAGATGCTTCCCACTCCCTCGAGGAGACCTTAAGGATCATAGACTTATTTGGCTCCTTCTCAGGTATACGCATAAACTGGAACAAATCCATGCTTTTCCCGATCTCCCAGCCGCCCCTACTCCCTCCCCACCATATACCCCTGCAAACGGTCACTAAGTTTCGCTATCTGGGCATTTGAAATACAAAGGGATCTCTCTTGTTATCTGACAGATAATGTATACCCCATTCTACAGCAACTAATAAGATGCTGCTTAACGTGGAAGTCCCTTCCCCTGACACCGGTGGGTAGGATAAACCTCCTCAAAATGATATTCCTCCCCAAATTCCTGTATGTATTTAGAAACACTCCAGTACTTATCCCTGAATCGTTTTTTTAAGCAACTAGATCGGGTGATCAATAATTTCATTTGGGCTGGACAGACCCCTAGGGTTGCCAAAACAAGCCTGCAACTTCCCCTATCTGCGGGCGGGCTGGCATTACCGTGCTTCAGGAAATATTATTGGGCGGCGGTGCTGGTGGTTTGTTCAGTCACGACATAACCCAGAGGTTAATTTAGAAGCAGCCATATTGGGGTCGTATTCAGCATTGAGCAACCTGGTATTCAGGGGTCCAAAAGCACAAAATATGACCATCCCCATGCGCACGACCGTCAAAATATGGGAACAGCTGACAGCTAAGCTCAACCCACCACAAACTTATTCACCCTATACACCACTCTGGGGTAACCCTAATCTACCACATCTGTTAACGATCCCAGACCCAGCAGTCTGGGCTAAATATGAAATTAAAATCTTACAGCATATTATGCCAGAGGGTAAACTCCTTACATTTGACGAAATGCGTAATACCTTCCAACTCCCTACCAAAATGTTTTTCCGCTATTTGCAACTGAGACACGCAATTCAGGCTCAATTCCCTTCAGAAATTCAACTACAATCACATATGGTGGAGCGCTTCCTTATCTCCAGGCATGTCGACCGTATCCTCTCCTCTTTGTATCTCCGGGTGTCCCTGGGAACTGATAACCAGGGGACTAGGCTATTTAACAAATGGAAGCTGGCTGTGCCCTCCCTGACGGATGACGATTGGGAAGAGGGAGTCCAACAATATATTCCTTTGATGATATCCGCCAGGGACAGGTACATCCAGTTAAAATTCCTTCACCAGGCATACTACACACCCCAACGGCTTGCTAAAATATACCCCTCTTACTCTGATAAGTGCCCAAAATGCAATACGGATATAGGTACTTTCTTACATGTGGTGTGGTCGTGCCCCCTTCTTCAACAGTTCTGGAGGGAGGTGGTGCAGTACATCAATTTAATTGGGAACCTGACACTTACACTGGATCCCCGGGTCCTTCTCCTGGGGATCTGTGATACCCTTATCGCAAACACCCATAAGAGGCTATTCGTTTTCTACGCTCTATTCTATGCAAGGAAAACCATTTTATTTAAATGGAAACAGACAGACCCCCCAACAGTGGGACAGTGGAAAACACTCATTGATAAGACCCTCCCTCTATATAAGCTCACATTTATGAGCCGGAATTGTCCCAAAAAGTTTGAAAAAATTTGGGGTGCATGGGTTTCTGGGTGAGTGGCCACGGATGCGGATCCCCCCCGGGAGAACTCGCTGAACTTATACACCACTAGATCGATTAAGAAATATTTAGAATACACTTAAAATTACCACTAAAATATACTTTCTTTGTTTTTTGAGGAGGAGGTATTGCTCCTAAAATACAACTTTGCAGTGATATGAATACTTGCAACTAAGATGTGAACTGATGTGCCTTGCTTTTTGATGTAATACTTGAGACTATTTATCCTAGATTGTCACTTTCCTTCTGGAAATGGTTCTTCTTTGCCCTGTTTTATGTAATCCTCTCTTATTGTCCCCTTATATATTTTTATGTATAGAGATATATATATATATATATATATATATATATATATATGAATGTACTTCTTTTTTATCTTTGTACTGAAACTTTTCTCCGTTGGAGATGAATAAAAACGTAACTGTTAAAAAAAAAAAAAACATGTTATACTTGCCTGCTCTGTGCGATGGTTTTGCAGAGCAGCCCTGATTCTCCTCTGCTAGATTTCCTCACCAATGCTTCTGGCTCTTCCTGCTTTCAGAGTGCCCCTATAGCAGGGATATGCAATTAGCGGACCTCCAGCTATTGCAAAACAAGTCCCATCATGCCTCTGCCTCTGGGTCTCATGCTTGTGGCTGTCAGTCTTGCAATGTCATGGGAGTTGTAGTTCTGCAACAGCTGGAGGTCCGCTAATTGCATATCCCTGCCCTATAGCAAGGTAAAAGAACTTCTGCCTTTAAAACCACTCACTTCCTGACCAGGACTACATGTCCCATGAGGCATTGCTCCTCACATATTCACATGTTCGCAGGCATTTATTGATGTGTGGACGGTGTACTGAGCTATATGTGTGCTGCACTGTCTTCTGATATGTAAACAAATGATGCATTCTGTATGCAGACCAACTAATCGGCTGGCCAATTAATAGCTTATTAAAGTGTAAGTAAACCCTCCTGTTTTCAGCCAAGGAAGCTGCCATCTTTGCCTCTGTTTAATCTACAACTGCTATGATGCTGCACATGTGATCAATTATGACACCAGCCATTGGATGGTTTGACAGTTTGGTTGAGAGCACAACCAATGGAAGTGCTGCATTTCCGTCACATGCCGGAAATTAAACTGTTTTATGGCTGGGTTTACTACCGCTTTAAAAATTAGTTGTCAACTATTTTCATAATCGATTAGTTTCGGCCCTATCAACTGCTTTTATCCTTCATAAGGTAGGGTTTCACACAACACATTACAGTATCTACATATTATGTCTATCTTTCTTGCCAATTGTATACAAGGTTCAGCTCTACCTAATAATAAATATAATTGCAAGCTTCCATAAAACAGTTGCTTTTTCTCTTGTATAGCACTGGTCAATGTAATGTCACTGGTCCCCAAAAAGGGTCACATAGGGTCAGATTTGACCGCCACAATGTCGCAGTCCTGCTAAAGATCGCCGCCATTACCAGTAAAAACATAAGTGTCTGTAAATCTATCCCCTATTTTGTAGACACTAGGGGTGCAGAATTTAATCAGTGCATCGCGATTCCGGTGTCCCCCGATGCTGTATCGATGCATGGGACCGGCAAAACCTATGTTGGGTGTGACGTCATCCCAACTTGCCCTGCCCCTCCCAGGAGAGCTCTCCGAGCGTGGCTGTCAAAATAACTGTTTTGTAATAAATGCAGAGTTATAATCCATTAAGTGTCCACGGCTGTATGTGCTTTTTAAAATCTATGCAGTTTCATAACCTCATTTCTTAGTCTATGTATAACTGTATATGCCGGTCATGTGACTGCCCGGCCCGCCTCTCTCTCCTCTAACATCTCTCCTGACGTCAGCCCCGCCCGCCTCTCTTCTGATCTGATAGCTACAGTAGGTGGGAGGGACTGAGAACTCCCACTGATGTCAGAGGCGTGCCGGGCAGTCACATGACCAGCATATACAGTTATACAGACTAAGAAATGAGGTATGAAGCTGCATACATTTTAAAAAGCACATATAGCAGTGGGCACTTAATAGATTATAACCCTGCTTTTATTACCACACAGGTATTTTAACAGCAGTAAGAGTACAAATGTGTACACCTCCTACACGTTCTCTATGCTGACATTTCCCTGGCTTCCCGTTTGCACATTCCACTGTGTTAACTCCTAGTGTGCTGGAAGTTGCAAACAAGGAAGCCCAGGGGAACTGTCAGCACAGAGACAGTAGTACAGGGAACTTCACAGGGCTGTTTGCTGTGGGTTACAATGCTTAAAGTGTTACTAAACCCACAACAGTAGAATCGGTCTGTATATGCAGTAAAGCATGCTTGTTATACTCACTGTGGAACCTATAAGGGGATAATCCTCTGCACTGTAAAGACTGTTTTGATCCGGTCTTCTCTGATAATCTCTTCTTCCACTGTCTCCAAACAATAACCTGATCTTTACAGTGCCTTGAAAAAGTATTCATACCTCCCAGGAAAATGTCCACATTTTGCCACATTACAACCAAAAACCATTAAAAGTATTTTATAGATTTATTTTATTATATTTTATAGACTAACACAAAGTGGCACATAACACTGGTCTGTAGTGCATGTTCAAACCTTAATACCATAAATAACCTATTAGATTTTCCACTCCGGCAGTATGCGTTTTGAAATTCTAGAGAAATGCTTAACTAATGCGTTATCATTTTTAACCACATGCTGACCAGCCGCTGCAATTGTACTGCAGCAGGATGGCACGGCTGGGCGAAAGGACGTTATGTAACATCGCTTCGCTCTGTGGCCACTAGGGGGCACTGGAGCCGGTTAAGTGCCCGGCAGTCTCGATCACAGTCGGGGTCCCGCGATCGCTCGGGGCACACGGAGGACCCGGAACTGTGTGTGTAAACAGTTTCCGGTTCTCTGAGGGGAGAACTGACAGATCGTCTGTTCATACAGAGTATGAACAACGATCTGTTAGCTTTCGTGCACAGTCCCATCCCCCTTCAGTTAGAACACAAACTAGGACAAACATTAACCCCTTCACTGCCAGTGGCATTTTTACAGTAATCAATGCATTTTTAATCTCACTGATCGCTGTATTAATGCCAATGGTCCCAAAAATGTGTCAAAATTGTCCGATGTGTCTGCCATAATGTCGCAGTCACGATAAAAATCGATGATCGCCGCCATTACTAGTAAAAAAAAAAAATAATAATAATTAATAAAAATGCCATAAAACTATCTCCTCTTTTTTTGTAGACGCTATAACTTTTGCGCAAATCAATATACGCTTATTGCAATATATTTTATTTATTTATTTTTTTTTTACCAAAAATATGTAGAAGAATGTGTATCGGCCTAAAAAACTGAGGAAAGTGTTTGTTTGTTTCTTTTTTTTTTTTTTTTTTTTTGTTTTATAGCGCAAAAAAAAACTCAGAGGTGAGGTACCACCAAAAAGCTCTATTTGTGGGGGAAAAAGGACGTTGATTTTGTTTGGGAGCCACGTCGCACGACCACGTAATTCTCAGTTAAAGCGGTGCAGTCCCGAATCGCAAAAAGTGCTCTTGTCTTTGGCCAGCCAAATGGCCCGGGGCTGAAGCTGTTAACTACACCCATTCGATTTTAGGTTAAAAGGTACTGGAGAGAGTTGACCTAAATGCAACTAAAACCATTCCAGAAGGCTAAAATGGGACTAAAACTAAAATGCCATTTTAGTCAAAAGGCTAAGACAAAAACTGAATTGAAATTTGTTGCCAAAATTAACACTGGACTTGAGACTGGGGTGGAGGTTCACCTTTCAGCAGGATGACCCTAAACGTACAGCCAGAGCTACAATGAAATGGTTTAGATCAGGGGTCTTCAAACTGTCGCCCGGGGGTCCAGATGTGGCCCTTTGCTTGCTTTTATCAACCGTAAAAAAAATGTAAAGCGTCGCCTATGGAAATTCATAGGTACCGTAGTTTGTTGCCATTCCACGAGTGCATGCAATTATAAAGGGTGACAGGTTTGGTATCTATTTACTCGGCGTAACATCATCTTTCACATTATGCAAAAAAATTGGTAACTTTACTGTTTGGATTTTTTTAAATTCATGAAAGTGTCCCTTTTCCAAAATTTTGCGTTTAAAACACCGCTGCACAAATACCATGTGATATAAAATATTGCAACAATCGCCATTTTATTCTCTAGATTCTCTGCTAAAAAAATATATATAATGTTTGGGAACTCTAAGTAATTTTCTAGCAAAAAATACGGATTTTAACTTGTAAACACCACATTTCAAAAATAGGCTTAGTGATGAAAGGGTTAAAGATGGTCTCATTAAGCTAAACAGCCTACGTACGTTCCTTTCGGTTATCTCTCTCGGGCTGTGGAACGGAAAACGTCACTACCGGTCGCCGTAAAATCACGATCTGACGTGTTTTTCATCATTACGACTGTCTGAGGGTGTGTTCTTGCGGCGTCCCAGGATTTATCAGAATATTTCTGAGTGAAATTAACTCTCAATGCCAAAACCGCTCTGTTAATAGGTGTACACTAGTGGTGACTCAAGAAATACTTACAGGCTACAAATCTCTTAGTACCTTATTGGTAGCCTGTGAGTATTACTCGAGTCAGTGAGTGCACGAATGATATGTTTTTATTATGGTTAGAAAACGGTATATGTGTGTGTGTGTGTATGTGTGTATGTGTGTGTGTGTATATATATATATATATATATATATATATATATATATATATATATATATATATATATATATATATATACACACACACTCTTGTACTGTATTTGCTACAATAAAATCTTTTGCATTCATTTTTAGAATTGTGTATCTGTACATTTTATTTTGGTACTATATCCCTGAGGGTCTTAGTGGTACTTTACTGCATATAGGTAGTGCTGTAAGATGTAAATTCAGTTGATGGACAATTGCTAGGATGTGTGGGGTGTTTTGTTTTTGTTTTTTTGTTTTTTTTTTTTTGTGGAGGGTTACAAATTGTTCTGGTATTTTTGTAGTACTGCAGCTTGAGCTTTTCTATAGTTCAAGTTTGAATAGAGAGTACAGTCTCTTTTTTTGAACCTATGACCCATCTGTCCCCTGCTACCTCCTAAGACTGAGAATTGAGTGATCAAACACCACTGATTGCTTGGTTCTCAGTGAACCCCAAAAAAAACACCCCCAAAAAATTGTTAATTTTTTAACAAAAAAATGTTTTTTATTTTTTTTGCATAGAATTTTTTTATTTTTCTATTCTTTACTTGTTTTAAAATGCCCATATTTTGTTTTCAATACTACAGCAGTCCCTGGTAAAGGGAGAGAGAACATTAACTCTGGGCGCCAGGTACTTCTTAAGCGCTATTTGGAAGAAAAGGAGATAAGGAAACTTAAAGAACAGAGAGAAAAAGCAAACAAAGCAGTCTTCAAATGCGGTCTATACAAGCCTGAAAATCCGTTTATTCCAGTCTTCCATCCCACCTCCCAGCATGCTTTCAAAGTTAAAACAAAAGAAAAGGTAACTTTTTTTTTTATAGTAATAATAAAAATCTGGTAGTGGCTGGGCAGGTTTTGCCATTGGGTGTTGTTGTGAATGAATTTGTGAGTTGTCTGCAAGGTCCACTTTTTAAAGAGAAAAAAAAAAAAAAAAAAGCATGATTTTTAGCATGTTGGTACAGGGTGGATTTGATTTTAAATCAAGTCTATTTAAATCACTAGTAAAAAGCCTTGATTTAAATCAAGAGCAACTGTCATCTGTCACCCAGCAGACTCTCCTCTGACCTGCTGTTGACTCACCGACAGTCCCATTCACTTTAATGGGGCAGCTGGTGATGTGGCAGTGACACGAGGTGAGGGTCGTGGCGGCAGCAGGTAAGTGGATGCCCGCTAACAGGCGCTGCCATGATGGATCTGAAATGACAGGTGCTCTTTAAATGTAAGGACTTATTCTTGCAGGCAGTGAGAATCTTCGATATTTGCAAACACAATGAAGGTTTCCTATTTAGAATAATAAGCTGTCAGGTTAGTAAAAATGTGATATCTGAACCGATTCAATTACACAATTTGTAGTGTACATGGATTTGCAAAACAATGAAATAAAGGAGTATTCCTGAACTTTGTTTTATCTCATGGTTACTGTGACATTGTGTGAATGCATCAGTGCAGTACATGTTATCTCAGCTTGAAGACCTAAAATGCTTTTTTGCAGATTTTCAGACAGGATTGTAATATAATATGCATTACCCATTCCCTTGTCATAGGCAGGTAGCTTGATACAAGCTACCTGCACCTGCTGTCACATATGCTGGCCATACACAAACAAAATTTTCCTTCATATTCAATTTAAGAACATTCAATGATCTAATCATTAGTCGTTTTCGGACAGTGTATGTGGTTTTCATTCAAAAGTTACATTTAATTTTAAAACTTGAATTTTGAAAGCAAGTGACGTTTTCGAATGACATTCATCGAATGTACAATTCATATTTGTACAAATATATTCTCATCTGAAAATCAATACATGTGTGGCCAACATAAGACATTTTAGTAGCAGCAACTACTGCAATTGGTCAAAACAAAAATGAGTCCTTTTGTACTATAAAAAACAGCAATCACTACTATAAAGCCTCATGTACACTGCTGCTGGTAAACGGACGTTCAGAGGCAGTTGACTGCTATTTTTCAGCTGCCCCTGAACTCATCCAATGTTATCTTAGTACATGTACACAGCTTCCTTTTAATGGCTTTTTTAGGCAGTTGAGTTTAGAGGCCTTTTTTGGAAAGCAAAAAAAATGAGTTCAAACTAGGGCTGAAACAACTAATCAATTTAATTGACAACGAATTGGTTATGAAATTAATTGATTACTATTTTTATAATCGATCGGCCAGTAACATAATAGGGTTAAAAAATAAATGAGCCCTTTATAGTACAAAAAGAGCAAATCGCTACTGTAAATATTAGTTTTACAGTAAAAAATGAACCCCTTACAGTAGTGATTATTTGTGTTTTTTTTTTTTTTTTTTTTTTTTTTTTTTTTTGTACTATAAAGGGCTCATTTTAGTTTTTTAACCCCATTATGTTACTAAACGTCTTAGACCTGGTTCACATCTATGTGTTTTTTTGCAGAAACGCACTACAGTTCATTTACATGGTTTCCTATGGGACAATATACAGGGGGTCCCCGGGTTACAAACAAGTTAGGGACTGTAGGTTTGTTCTTAAGTTGAATCTGTTTGTAAGTCGGAACGGGTACATTTTTTAAGTGTAGCTCCAGCCAAAAAATCTATTTTTTAAGCTTTTTGGATAACATAGGGAAGGGTTAACACCCCCTGTAACATTTGTTTTGCTGTGTGTGCCCCTGTTAAGAAGATTTCACTTCACTTTCTGTCACAATGACAATTGGATTTTGAAAATTTTGGGCTGTTGTAGAAACAAGCCTTGGTGATAAAGCATCAGCAGAGGTACCTTTTCCCCATAATAGCTCTTACAGGAGTGAATTTCCCTTCCTAGGGGTAGATTTCCTCTCACTTCCTGTTGTCTCCTTCCGTTTGTAAGTAGGAGTCGTTTGTAAGTCGGATGTTTGTAACTAGGGGACCCCCTGTACTTCAATAGAGAAGCTGCAGAAAATCATGTAATGCGTTTTTGCAGCAATTTGTGTTCTTTAATCTGCCCAATAACAAATTGGCCAAAAAAAAAAAAAAAATGCAAAAACACAAATCGCAGCAAAATCGTGTGCACAAAAACCAAAACGCACAGCAAAAAGCACTGCAGAAACAGATCAGAAGCAAACTGCATAGGTGTGCACCGAGCCTTATGCTGGCCACACGGATCAATTTTCAGACGAGAATATTCGGACGAAAAATCTTTGTACATTCGCTGAATGAAAGAATGTTGTTTGAAATGTTCGCTTGTTTTTAACATTCTGTTTTTAAAATGAATGTAATTTCGGATTGAAAACCACACACACTGTCTGAAAATTCTTATGACCAAGAAGTTTTCTATTTCCAAATTTTCCTGTCCCTGTGGTTGAAAATGAACGTCGATTTGACCCCACTAACTATTAGAAAAACGAACGAACATTCTTAAAATTACATTTTATTTATTTATTTTTTTTTTTTGGTTAACTGATTAATCGATTTAATCTAAACAATAAACGGCCAACTAATCGATTATGAAAATAATCGTTGTTTGCAGCCCTAGTTCAAACGCGGAGTTTAGAGGCATTTCAAGCGCTGAACGCGGCAACTCGCGTTTAACCGCGTTTTAGTTTAAAGGTGTTTTTTTTTTTTTTTTTTTTTTTTTTTTTTGGCTATTTTGAAAAAGAAAAACCCGCTTCTAAATGTAGACGCGGCAAAACGGACGTTTTAAACGTGGGTTACTATCTGTCAAGTTAAATCGTTCAGGAGAGGTTGTAAACATACTGTGTACATTTAAGCCTAAGGGGTTCATTTTATACTGTGAAAGTGTGTGTAAAATATGTCTATCTCTATGATTTGGGGGTGGGAATGTAAATCATATAGTAGAGTGCCCCTATAGTAAGGCCTTCTGCCTTTAGAATCACTCACTTCCTTCTGCCCAGGACTACATGTCCCCACGAGGCATTGCCCCTTTCACATTCACAAGTTCTCAGGCACTTACTGACATGTATGAATGGTGTACTGTGCTATATGTGTGCTGCACTGTGATTTCTGATCTGTAAACACACAATGCATTCTGTATGCTGACCAACGAATCGATTATAAAAATAGTTGACAACTATGTTCATAATCCAATTATGTTGATTAGTTGTTTCAGCCCTAATGCACAGTATATTTTGCCTATTTTGGTAAACTTCCAAGTGAAAAGGCCTCTCCAGTGATGTAATTGCCATGATTTTCCTTGTAGCTCTGCCATTTATATGTTCACCTTCAGGCAATGTTACAATCAGCTGCTGTAATGGCCAGCTTTCTGATATGAATTGGGACCTCTTAGTGGCTAATCGGTATCCTTAATTTATTTTATTAGCCTGTGCCACCTGCTGTGACCAGAGTTACCAGACCAGCAGCCAAAATGGATGCTCCAGTTCCTTCTACTCGACCTCGGCCTGTACAGGTAGGTTCTTTTGGGGGGGTGTAGAGAGTAAGGGCACTTTTCAGGCCTTTTAGCACTAAAAATAGTACCTGTAAAGCGCCTCTCATCTCTCATGCTCCCCAGTGTGAAAGTCTCAGTGCTTTCATACTGGGGCGGTGCGCTTGCAAGGTGGGGAAAAAAGTCCTGCAAGCAGCATCTTTGGGGTGGTGTGGGATCGGTGTATACACTGCCCCTGCCATTGAAATCAATGAGCAGCGCTGCCAAAGCACCTGCAAAGCGCTTCGGCAGTGGCGCTTTTAACCCTTTCCTCAGCCGCTAGCGGGGGTTAAAAGCGCCCCGCTAGCGTCCAAAATGCGCCGCTATAACTAGCACTCTCAACCTTTTATAGGTGTTCCTATAACATGGTAAATCTTCACTTTTGCGGGTGTTTTTTTAAAAATAAAAAAAAAAAAAAATAAAAAAAAAAAAAAGGTTTTTATTAAACATAATAAATAGCTTCCAACGCACAAGCCATACACTTTTTCAACAATGATGATTACACAGTCGAGTTAACGTTGCAGTTGCTACATATCCAAACATAAACATTTGCTCACTTCCACACTGACCCCTCATGGACACAAATCACTTAAAGCGGGGGTCCACCTATCTATCGTGGTGTTTTGTTTTTTTTTTTTTTTGTTTTTTTTTTTTTTTTGGAGTTCATTCACAAACTTTTCTTCTCATGATTATCTACTCACATGTTCTGTGTAATAAGTCTGCCTGTGTCAGATTTCGTTGTAAAGAATAACTTATAAAATTCACTGAAGGCGGTTTCCATCTTCATTGTGGGAATTTGAAGCCCACAAGCATGTATTTCCTGGATGCGGTGAATGCTGTGCTCCCAGCATTCACCAAGATGTTGTGATGACGCTGTTGCACAATGCATGCTGGGAAGCCTGAGACTAGCTCCCAGGGGACTGTGGGAGGTCTGGGATAGGCTAGAAACACCCCTACTCCCATGGGAGGAAAACCAGGAAGTGCTAAGAAGATTGGAAAAAAAGGTAATTACGGCGATTTAAATTTTTTAACACAGCATGTCAGCATCTAGGCAAGAAAGAGAATGCATAGAGATAATGTTCAAAATTTGGGTGGAACCCCGCTTTAATGCATGGCTCATATAGATAGCATATTCACCCCTAGGGACACTGTAGAAGTCTAGATGGCACCAATTCTCTGGGACTTAGTCCAGGTGTGTCCAGCCAGTGTGACCATAGCTTTTCAAACCTTCCGGGGCATCCCCTGTGCTGGTAGATATGTCGTTCCATAATAAGGGTATTCCCCATATTTGTTATCCAAGAAGTGGTAGTGTTTGGTGAGGTTGACATCACAGAATACATTTTCTGGCTTGAAATAGTGCCCTAGAGAATGCTATCCTGAGCAGTTCCTCAGTGATCACGTCCTCTAGGACCCCTAGTATACAACATATTGGGTCTGTGAGTACCTTCGTTTGAAACGCCCAATTATGTGTTCCTACCACCTCGCTTCAATATCGGTGGAGCTTCGGACAGTGCCACAGGAGATGTATGAGATCCCTGTTGTGTTGTCGGCACCGACAACACAGAGGATCCACCAGTCTGCCCATATTTTGAGATTTTGTCAGGGTGTAGTGTGCTCTTAGTATAATATAGATTTGGGAAACTTTTTGTGCCACATTCAGAGAGCAGGTAGTTATGGACTGTAGGGCCCCCTCCCACTGATCTCCTGTAATATGTCTCTCTCCCACAAAGACACTGCCCTACTGGGGTATGTCCGTAAGTGATGTGTAAATAGCATTGAGATATGATCCCTTTTTAGTTTCAGTGCTGGATTGCAGCACGTGGAAAATAGGAGTGGGTGACAGTGCCTACTCTCCTGCATTTCCCTGTGCACCAACTGCATGTCGGAGTTGAAGGTAAGAGTAGAGCATAGATGCGGGTAGTTTAAATCTGGTTTGTAGTTCTGGGAAGGACAGCAGTTTACTGTTGCTAAATATGTGAGATAGCAGAGTCACACCAAAGTTGCGCCACCCGGGCCCTTTCTTTAACTTGGCCAATTCCACATATGAGCGATTACCCCATATTGGACTGAAATCCGTTAATCCCAGCACCCCCTGCTGTTGCTGCCCTTGTTCCATATTTTTTGGATTAGTGCGAGTGTTGGCATCTGTTTATTGGATTTAGAGAACAATTGTGCCTCAAGTCCCATCGGGATTGTCTCGGCCCCCGAGGCAAACAGCATCAGCCAAGCCGATGAGCCCACTGGATCCTGGGATGTAGAGCCAACCAGATGTTGCATCTGAGCAGCTATTTAGTACAGCCAAGGGTCGGGGACCGCCAACCCTCCACTGTCCTTGGAGTGCTGCAACTGCTCCAGTTTAATCCTGGGGGGATTAGTGTTCCATAGTAACCGCCGGAAAAGGATGTTTACCACTCTAAAGATTTAAAGGTGTATCACAACAGGCCTGTTGTGGAGGAAATATAGCAGCTGGGGCATTAAGATCATTTTAATTAGGTTGGCTTTACGTGACAGTTTAAAGTTATTCCATGTATTAATCTTATCCTGAAGGCGGGACAGTAAGGGATGTACATTTAGGGAGCAATACTCCGTGAGTCGGGGCGAAATCTGTATACCTAGGTATTTGAAGTTGGTAACTACTGGGATGGGACAAGAATCAGGAAGTTCAACCTTCTGTTCCTCATCCAGCATCATGAGGCCTGATTTAGACCAGATTATGTGTGGGTGTAAGCTAGAATCGTTGTAATTGTATACAGCTTACAATACAGAAATACAAATCTACCTGAGATATCAATGAGAGAGCCCAACTCCTGATAGGTTAGCGCCTTATGTATCAGTACACTCGCCTTGCGTGAAAATGCGGAGTGAGTGGAGTGATGGGCTTTCCCAACCCAGGCATATTGTAGCAACCCAATAGTATCCCCCTGAAGGTGGGTCTCCTGCAGACCAATAATGGCTGGATGGAATTTACGCATACATGTAGAAATCATGGTTCTCCAATGGATCGTTCACCCCCCATATTTACTATACTATAGGTGTAGAAGACATGGCTGACATTCATATATAGTTGCGGAAGTGTCTCTCTGGTATAGGCAGTGTTCTGGTAAAGCAGCAGCATCTGGTTTGTGGACAGTGCAACAAACAGTGTAATTCTTGAGTAAAGTGCACATTGGAAAGGCATCTGGAATATAAAGTAGTTCATTTTGCGCAACTGTGCAGCAGTGCATACTGACTGGCAAATGTAGGAGTTGCATTCAGCCTGTGGCCCATATACCGCCAACTGTGCGGAGCTAAGGCCTCCCAAACAATGTAGGGTTGGATTGGTAATGGCCCTCCTCGTACCAACAGGGCCGAGAAACTCGAGCCATGACAATCATAACAGCCAAAGTACAGGCGTCGTACACAGTAGCATTTCATGTGTACGCCCGTACCAATGTGTTATGGAAAAATGGAAATTGTGGATTTTCACTCGCTGAGGGTGGGTACTATGTACAGGCGCTCTGGTAGCAAAATGGATACTGTAGGGGTAGTTGGACTCCCTTCATGCCGTAGAGGAGTTCCAAACATAGCTTCAACCTTCGCCATCTTCGTGGCCCTGTCAGCGTAGATCTTGTCCATTCTGATCCAGCCACATTGCGGCATCTTGTGCGTTTTTTCAAAGAACTGATTCTGACCTCTGGCTGTTACACGCAGCTTGGCCGCAACATCATCGCATATGATAGCTGTAGCCTTTGCAACCTCTTTTTGACTTCTGCGAATTTCGATTGCCTGCATTGAACTTCTGCTGAGAAGTCAGGGTAGAAGGTTTTTCTGGTGCCATTGTATTGCACGGCACCCTTTTCTCTGACTAATTACAGCACGACCTCCCGAAAAAGCCTCTTTGCCAAACACGTCTGGCAACATGCCTTCAATAAATGCAGTGGGGTCCCTGCCCTCCACTTTTTCAGGGAGCCACACAATGCATACATTGTTGCGTCTGAGGCAGTTCTCAATGTCATCTGTTTTATTGATGGCCTGATATGCTTGCTGTGCCGCCATTCTCGCATGCTGGTTCATAGGGGGCATCTGGTCTTCTATGTCACTTACTCTGCCCTCCCCAGCAGTGGTTCTCTCCCTGATCTTCTGAATGTCCTGGCGAAGAAGGGACACTCTCCTCCTTCAGCCTCCCAAACTTTTCTTTCAAATCATCCCCAGAGGCAGTGCATCTATGTACAGCCTGTAGCATTTCACTGAGTGTGGGTTGGGGAATTTCCTCCGATGGCATATCAAACAAGTCAGGCATGGGATTAGGTACAGACTCCATGGGAGCAGTGTCATCTAGCCTGTCTGCATTCTCCCTGTCCACAAGCTCTTAGGGGTAAGGGCAGCGTGCTGAGCTTTAGCCTGAGAGGATTCAGCAGGGCCTGCTAGCCTCTGGGTATAGTACAACATGTCTCCTAGGTTGTTCCTTGGGCTTAGGGGGTTTGCTGGATTTACCCCCCTGCTCCGTTTTATTGTCTGGGCCACTTGGTGTTCTCTGAGGCTGTGATTGCCAGGCGCAATCTTGGAATTCCTGGGGGGCCGCACTGTCTCCTCGGTTCCCACGGGTCAGCATGCCTGATGCGCGCGTGCACACACACTTTTGCGTTTAGTTTCACTTTGAACTGTCTGCTGTTGGCCACCCAGGGCTTTTGTTGTACCATGTGACAGCATTCCCACTGTATTTTCCTTTCCTATATTGGCAGACTCTCCTACCGAAAGGTCTCTTCATTTTATTTATATATATATATATATATATATATATATATATATATATATATATATATATATATATAATGCTGCAGTAATGACCAGCTTGCTGATATGGGTGGGAACTGTAATTCACTAACTGGTATCCTTTGAAATTATTATTATGTGTGGTTTTTTTTTTTTTTTTTTTTTTTTTTTTTTTTTAAGGCTGTGCCACCTGCTGTGACTAGAGTTACCAGATCGGCAGCCAAAATAGAAGCCCCTGTTCATAAACCTCTTTCTCGGCCTGCACAGGTAAGTTATTGGGTATTTTAATGGTGTGTGGTGTGTTTTTGTTTGTTTGGTTTTTTTTTTTTTTTTTTTTTTTTTTCCTTTTTTCTTTTCTTCTCCAGAGTTTTGTTCATTGTTGTAGGTTCCTGTAGAAAACAAAATTTCTGACCAAACTGCTTCAAAAGGACGTGGACAAAAGTCTGCCCCAAAAAAGAATGAGAAGGAAAACAAAGGTAATGGGTCTTTTTTTTTTTTTTTTTTTATCTTCTTAAAAACCACAATGACTATCTACCCAAATGGTAATTTTGCAAAATACGTGTGTGGTGGTCAGTTTGTTTATTTTGTGTATATATATATTTTTTTGTTTTTGCAAAATAAAATCATGCTTTCAGGCACAGTATAACCTCAGATGCCACAACTATATTGTATGTATTGTGCTTGATTTCCACCGATAGAAAATACCTTTTCAATACAGAAAAATGGAAAGGAGGGTTTTTGTTTTGTTTGTTTGTTTGTTTGTTTGTTTTCTCCCCTCACCCAAAAAAAAAAAGATGCTTCGTGCCTGACTATGCTCCAGGCCAGGGCACAATATTGTGTACTTGTATGGATTGAGTGCCTCGCTGTTCATGGTAATCAAACTATTTTGTCCTCCATTTTCCCTTGTTCAGTCACAACTATTCCGTCTGCCAGGACTACAAGAGCAACGGTGGCTATAGCTGCCATGACTCGGCTTCCAACAGTAAAAGCAATTAACACTTCAGGTAACTTAATTGAAGGCAGTAATCTTACTGAGCTTGCTTATGCAGTTTTGCACTGGCTAATAACACAGGGTATGTTTGTCCCTGGAGTGTTGTAATAATTAAAAAAACAATCTTGTGTACATGAAAGCCTTTCTTAATCACTGTTTTCACCAGCGCAGTATTTGTGTCTTTAGTAGTGGCCAAGGCTCAAAAAACAACCAAGGAGAACTCTAAAAAGGAATCTGCTTTAATAGAAACTGAGGTAAGGGTTCTGTATTCCACATGATCATGTCCAATTGGTACTTGTAGCATTGAATGCATCTGTCGTATGTATGTGTGTGTGTGTGTGTATGTGTATATATATATATATATATTCTTCATTCTGTAAAAATGCTACTGTAGAGGAAAGCTGTCTATTATTATTTGATACTTCCTAATGTACATGGCACCCAAAGGTGGAACCTCCGCTTATTTGCTTCCCCCGTCCCTTGACAGTTTGGCCTCCTTCCTCCACCGCCAGGCCATTTAGTGCAGCAGGGAATCAGCCGTGAAGCAGGCTTCACGGCCGGTTTCCCTTAGTGGAGATCGCGACAGTACCCGATTTGAAAATCGGCTGTTGTGCTGACATCGCAGACTCAGCATCTGCAGCATTTGTAGTTGCTACTTATTTATTGAGAATTTTATATATTTATATTTATATATATATATATATATATATATATATATATATATATATATATATATATATATATATATATATATATATATATATATAATATATGTGTGTGTGTGCGCAGACCCCCTTAAATTTTTCATTTGTTATATTGCAGCCATTTTGCTAAAATCATTTAAGTTTATTTTTTTTCCTCATTAATGTACATACAGCACCCCATATTGATCTAATACAGCCATGAGTCTTTTTGGGAAAGATGCAACAAGTTTTTCACACCTGGATTTGGGGATCCTCTGCCATTCCTCCATGCAGATCCTCTCCAGTTCTGTCAGGTTGGATGGTAAACGTTGGTGGACAGCCATTTTTAGGTCTCTCCAGAGAGGCTCAATTGGGTTTCAGTCAGGGCTCTGGCTGGGCCATTCAAGAACAGTCAGAGTTGTTGTGAACCCACTCCTTCATTATTTTAGCTGTGTGCTTGAGGTCATTGTCTTGTTGGAAGGTAAACCTTTGGCCCAGTCTGAGGTCATGAGCACTCTGGAGAAGGTTTTCATCCAGGATATCCCTGTACTTGGCTGCATTCATCTTTACCTCAATTGCAACCAGTCATCCTGTCCCTGCAGCTGAAAAACACCCCCACAGCATGATGCTGCCACCACCATGCTTCACTGTTGGGACTGTATTGGACAGGTGATGAGCAGTGCCTGTTTTTCTCCACACAGACCGCTTAAGGCAAAAAAGTTTTACCTTGGTGTCATCAGACCAGACAATCTTATTTCTCACCATCTTTGAGTCCTTCAGGTGTTTAACTCCATGCGGGCTTTCATGTGTTTTGCACTGAGGAGAGGCTTCCATAAAGTCCCAACTGGTGGAGGGCTGCAGTAAAGGTTGACTTTCTACAACTTTCTCCCATCTCCCGACTGGAGCTCAGCCACAGTGATCTTTGGGTTCTTCTTTACCTCTCTCACCAAGGCCCTTCTCCCCTGATGTCTCAGTTTAGATGGCCAGCTCTAAGAAGGGTTCTGGTTGTCCCAAACATCTTCCATTCAAGGGTTATGGAGGCCACTGTGCTCTTAGGAACCTTAAGTGCAGCAGAAATTTTTTGTAACCTTGGCCAGATCTGTGCCTTGCCACAATTCTGTCTCTGAGCTTTTCAGGCAGTTCCTTTTGACCTCATGATTCTCATTTGCTCTGACATGCACTGTGAGCTGTAAGGTCTTATGTAGACAGGCGTGTGGCTTTCCTAATCAAGTCCAATCAGTATAATCAAACACAGCTGGACTCAAAGGTGTAGAACCATCTCAAGGATGATCAGAAGAAATGGACAGCACCTGAGTTAAATATGAGTGTCACAGCAAAGGGTCTGAATACTTAGGACCATGTGATATTTCAGTTTTTCTTTTTTAATAAGTCTGCAAAAATGTCAACAATTTCTGTGTTTTTCTGTCAATATGGGGTGCTGTGTGTACATTAATGAGGAAAAAATGAACTTGGCAAATGGCGGCAATATAACAAAGAGTGAAAAATTTAAGGGGGTCTGAATACTTTCTGTCCCCACTGTATATGTGTGTGTGTATATGTACCGGAACACCAGGGATTTCACATAATGGAAGCAATACAAAGAGAACAGAACTTTCTCATACAAGTACGTGGTACAGCAGGAATATGTTGTGTTGGGGTAACAAATGCTTTAAGGATTGCAGTGTGATTGCCAGCTATACTAAAGTTACTAAAGCTGAACTTCAGTAGGTGAGGGTTAAAGCCCCTGTTGAGTAAACTTGGCTTATTAAATCTCTCCAGCCACACAAACTGTGGTAAAAACTTTTCTTCTTTCTTCTACTAAATCTTAAAATTGATTTATAAGGACTTGTGCTTCCCCCTTTTTTTTTTTTTTTTTTTAGCCTGTGGTACTTGACCAAGAGAGATCTGAAAAGCCGAAACCAGAGGTTGTTTTGAAAGAAAAGCCAAAGCCAGCTACTAACATCAAAGTGACAGCTGTAGAAAGTGAGATCCTTACAAAGACCACTGTACAAGAAGAAAGAAAGCCTTCCTTTGCTCCAGAGAATTTTGAGTTTCAACCATTGGATGGACTGTCAACTTTCAAGTTCCAGCCATTGACTCCCAAAAGAGCCAATGCTTTCTTGACACCAACTTTTACATGGAGTCCTGTGGATGGTAAAAGGTAGGTCTAGTGAAATAGGGATTTGGGGTTGATCTGTGTGTGGTGGCTTGTTTTTTGATAGTTGTGTGCTAAATATTTATAAAATGTTGTTATAAAGGAAACCTATCCTGAGACTTGCATATGCAAAAATGACTGCTTTTTTGCTATTAGCAGACTTGTTTAAGGTTCAATTAATCTCTCCTTGCACATGTCTAATTTTTTTTCTCTTATCAAAACGTACACCCCCACTATGGAGCACAGATGAGAACTGGACAAGTCTGATAACACTGTTTGGGATTTTGGATGTTAACCCAAAACCAAAAATGTCATATATTGCAACTCGCCAATCAGATGTGGGAATGGAAATTTTTAGATCAATCGAAAAAAGTCAGTGTGGAGTAGTTTTGACAAATTGATTTTTTTTTTTTTTTTTCCTTTTTTTTAGGGCACCTCCTAGCATGCCAAGATGTTTTGGTCGTTCTTGTAGCATTTAGAAAATGTTAGTAAATTTTGCTCTCAAAAGAAGGGTCACAAATTTACTGACCAGACTATATAGGTTAACATTATGCAGTGAAGGCAGAGAACAATAATTGGAATCATTTTATCCACTTCATGCTGGCAGTAAATCATATAATGTCATGGACTTTCAGTGGTGATATCTGAATGATGCCTGCAGCTACTTTTTTTTTTTTTTTTTTCCTGCTGGCGATTCTTTGCACCAAAAGAACAATCATAGCTGCAGTTCACCTGCTTGATCGTTTTTACAGGCGACTGGAGGGGACTTCTCCCGCTGAACTCTGGTTTTTCTATGGTCTCGCCCCTACGATCGGCAAGCCCGAAGAATGAATCGGTCGCCGCCGGAAGTTAGCCATAGAGATATCTGGTGACCAAATGGTCCCTAGTCATCTCTATGACCCTCGAAGACCCGGGCACAACGTTAAGAGGTCACGTCCAGGCCGGTGTATGTAAACAATGCCGGGGACTCAGCTGGAAAGGCTGTGTGTGTGTGTGTGTGTGTGTGTAAATTTTTTTTTTTTTTTTTTTTATCCTGGTCTTTCCAGCCTGAAGGGAGAGATCTGTGATCTTGTAGACCCCAGATCTCTCCATAAAGAGGACCTTTCTCGCATTATTCCTATTACAGGGGATGCTTACATTCCTTGTAATGGGAATAGAAGTGATCCAAAAATTTATTTTGAAGCGCCCCTGTTCCCGCGTGCTCGTGCACAGAAGCAAAAGCATATGAAAGCTGCGCCCACATATGTAAACGGCGTTCAAATCACACGTGTGGTATCGTCGCATGCATTAGAGTGAGAACAACAATTCTAACCCAAGACCTCTAATGCTAAACTGGTAACCTGTAAAATATTTTAAAACGTCTCCTTTGCACCAGTCCACGAGTGTGTGCAATTTTAAAGCGTGATATATTGGGTAATTTACTCGGCGTAACATCGTTCACGTTATACCAAAAAATTGGGCTAACTTTTTTTTACTTTTTTATATATTCATGAAACAGTTTTTTTTTTTTCCCAAAAAAAGGGTTTGAAAAATTGCTGCGCAAGTACCATGTGACATAAAGTTGCAACAAACACTATTTTATTCCCTAGGGTCTCTGCTAAAAATAATATGTTTGGGGGTTTTGAGTAATTTTCTAGAAACAAATGATTTTCACATGTAGGAGCAAAGTGCCAAAATTGGCCTGCATATGAAGTGGTTAAAGTAGGGCCTTAGAAGACAGAATATCTACTGTATCCCAACAATCGCCCCAACTGTAGGAGTTTGGCCAACTGTAGGCAAACTAAACAGGAGCCTTCCCCTATGCAACGCCTTCTAGTGGCAGAAATGCATATTTCTCTTGTTTTGAGAAGTACAGTGTTGTTTGAATTGTATTCTGGAATTTGCCTATGTTCAGCTGAGAGGACTTACTGAAAAATTTGAGACTTTATGAAAAGTTTTAAATTATCGTAAGGTCTTCATGTTCTAGTTTGAATACCAAACCAAACCGCCATCAGAAATTTTGAGGCCCCTTACTTAGCGTTAGGCCTGGGACCCCCGGGGCCAGCCCGCTGGCCATCCCACTGAGTCCTTTGGTGTGATTACATGAATCAATCAATATAACAACTCTTGACTGACTAAAGCACAATACCTTTATCCCCATCCATGGCCAGCATCCTGGAGAGGAATGGGTGATGCTGGGCGTGGATGAAGATGCTGGAGTTGCATTTTGAAAATGGATGAGGGTGACTCTGGGTGGTGATGGGAGTTAAAGTGAAGAGGCTCTCCACAATGAAACACATCTCCACCCAGAGTCATCCTCATCCATTTTCACAATGCAACTCCATGCCAGCTTGGCAGCCTCAGGTGTCCCATCCAAGGAGAAGGATATTAAAGTCCAAATATAAAGCACAGAGGGGGCAGTGGTGTCGCGCACCACCTATATTTTCGGCCTGGCAGTCCTTCATTGGAGCTTGTTGGCACGCGTTCTGTTGGTCAATAAGGCATAGAGCATAACAAGTTAGGGACTTCCTAAAAGCTCAGTCCCCAAGAGTAGTAATGGTTAACGGCCATCACGCCCTCTTGCCAGACCCAGCGAAACTGCAGTAATCCCTCTCACTGGACGTTTGCTTACTTTGGGTTGCCCAGGCCAACACTGGTCAGTGTAGCATGTCTGTACCATGGCAGTGGCTCAGTCTTTCTCCCTCTCTAGTGGCACAGGCATGGCGCCCTCTCTCTGTCCCTCTCTGTGTGTGTCTGTCTCCCCCTCTCTGTGTGTGTCTGTCTCCCCCTCTCTGTGTGTGTCTGTCTCCCCCTCTCTGTGTGTGTCTGTCTCCCCCTCTCTGTGTGTGTCTGTCTCCCCCTCTCTGTCTGTGTGTCTGTCTCCCCCTCTCTGTCTGTGTGTCTGTCTCCCCCTCTCTGTCTGTGTGTCTGTCTCCCCCTCTCTGTCTGTGTGTCTGTCTCCCCCTCTCTGTCTGTGTGTCTGTCTCCCCCTCTCTGTCTGTGTGTCTGTCTCCCCCTCTCTGTCTGTGTGTCTGTCTCCCCCTCTCTGTCTGTGTGTCTGTCTCCCCCTCTTTGTCTGTGTGTCTGTCTCCCCCTCTCTGTCTGTGTGTCTGTCTCCCCCTCTCTGTCTGTGTGTCTGTCTCCCCCTCTCTGTCTGTGTGTCTGTCTCCCCCTCTCTGTCTGTGTGTCTGTCTCCCCCTCTCTGTCTGTGTGTCTGTCTCCCCCTCTCTGTCTGTGTGTCTGTCTCCCCCTCTCTGTCTGTGTGTCTGTCTCCCCCTCTCTGTCTGTGTGTCTGTCTCCCCCTCTCTGTCTCTCTGTCTCCCCCTCTCTGTCTCTCTGTCTCCCCCTCTCTGTCTCTCTGTCTCCCCCTCTCTGTCTCCCCCTCTCTGTCTCTCTGTCTCCCCCTCTCTGTCTCTCTGTCTCTCTGTCTCCCCCTCTCTGTCTCTCTGTCTCCCCCTCTCTGTCTCTCTGTCTCTCTGTCTCCCCCTCTCTGTCTCTCTGTCTCTCTGTCTCCCCCTCTCTGTCTCTCTGTCTCCCCCTCTCTGTCTCTCTGTCTGCTGCCTGTGCATCGCGCAGCTCGCCTCTCTCCCTTGTCCCTTGTATTCACTGGGCAGACTGAGCTCACCTCCTCCTATAGTGGGCGCCTTGCGGGCCCAGCCGGTGCATGACAGATTCATTTGTCATGTCATGTGTTGCTGAAGGAGGACCGTGTCCAGCCGAGCCTCTTGGGACGCTGGGGCCCCTTACAGGAGTACTGTCGTCGTCGTCGTACCCCCCCGATTGCGGCCCTGCAACGGTGGGGGGGCGTCCCCTATACTCCTTTAAAGCACCCGCCATACAGCTTCGGCAATTTGCACAGGAGTGCCCTTCTGACGGCGGGCTGTCAGCAAGTGGTTAAGGCACAGTACTAAAACAAGTAGTTTTATTGAAACACATTAAAAGTAACATTGCCTCCAAATAAAATTCATGCATATAATTACATGGCACAATAAAAATAAGCTAATGTTGTAATCTGTTAACAGTAGCCAACGTGTTTCACAGTACATAATACATAGCTGCTTCATCAGGGCCAGCATGGGATTGCTCACAACAGATTTTGCATACGCATTGACTCATAAGATGGCGTCATAAATGGCCTGTAGAACCCCAAGAACATCAGAGGAAAGGGCAGATGGAGAGGTGAAGGCCCCGACCAGACACACTGTACAAGTACCAAATAGCGGCAAGAATACGCTAACGGTTTTGGGTGCTACTTTCCAAAAAAAAAAAAATCACTAATGGCCGCTTTATGAACTGGTAACTGATATTTTCTAATTTTTCTTTTTAAATAAAGCAACTTTGTGTTCACACGAGCGCATGAAAGTGAAAAAAATAAGAGCCCTCAGGTGTCCCCTCCTGACTTGGCCATAAAGACCACAAGCGTTGAACAGAAAATGAACACTTGTACTTCTCCTGAAGCCAAAGGTACACAAATATGATCCTAAACACATGGTTTTGTCTAACTTTTTTTATTTTGGAATTTTTAAGGTTTTGTTTGTTTGCATAAAATTACAGGTGATGTCTGTGCAGCTCTGCCTGTTAGGGAAGAGAGCCTTCCTCCATGTGACCAAGATGCAAGTACACCAACCAATAATCCTCAATCAGATCAGACTCCTCATGATGTGCCATATTTCAGGTAGGTTACTACTAGGGGGTCTAGTTTTTCTGGTTATTTTATTTATTTTATTTATTTCAGGTACTTTATATAGTGCCGTCAATTTACGCAGCGCTTTACATATACATTCACATCAGTCCTTACACCCTCAAGGAGCTTACAATCTAAGGTCCCTAACTCACATTCATACATACTAGGGCCAATTTAGACAGGATCCAGTTATCTGCTCTGATTGTACTAATTGTAAATGGTGTTTTGGGAGGATCACCCACTAGATGTAATGAGCATTTAACACACTGAAAGATGAATGTTTTAGGGTTAGTTCTGCCTTATTTGTTTGTGTTCCATTCCTCAACCTTTCACTGTCGGTTTTCGTACATTTTGCTTTGCTAATAAAGGCAACTATAAAGCAGTTTGAAGTGAAGCTGTTCCAGCTGACCATGTGATGAAAAATGTATGAGTGCAGGTTACCTTCAGGGGAAGTCTGTGGCTAAATTGCCAAAAGGGTGCAGAGGTGTGTGTGTGTGTTTGTTTGTGTTTTTTTTGGGGGTTTTTTAGACACATTTATAACTTTACGCTGATGACAGTGCAGTTCTGATGCATTAAAGGCCATGGTGCCTAAATGATTAGCATAACTCCACCCACTATTCAAAAATGTGATCTCTTAAGTGTGTTTCAGTATGGGACATGTAGTCCTGGGCAGAAAGTGAGTGGTTCTGAAGGCAGAAGATGGGGTTTTTTTTTTTTTTTTTTTTTACCTTGCTATTTGGGCACACTGAAGGCAGAAGGGGCCAGGAGCGTCGACCAGGCCCCAGAAGAGGAGATTCAGAGCTGGTCTGTGCAAAACCATTACACAGAGCAGGTAAGTATGACATGTTAAAAAAAAAAAAAATCACTTTGAAGACTGTGTGTGCAGGGAAGCTCAGCATCTGAACCCAGAGAAGGTGGAGTCTGATAGACTGGAGGTAATAGTAGGCATTACAATTATATTTTTAAAGTAAACTTTTACCAGTTTTGTGCATTAGATTTAAATCTATCATATCCATGAGGAAACGTCTCAGCTTTTAGTACTACTTTAATATAAGATTTAGATCTACCCTTCATATAGTTTCATGTCTGACGCCCAGTTAAAATGCCCATATATCCTACTTCTGGGTGCATTTATTTAGTTCAAATATATTTATATTTTTTTATAGTGCTCATAAGTTTACATACCCTGCTGCCAGAATTTGATTTCTTTGGCCTATGTGCAGAGAATATGAATGATAACACAAACTTTTCTTTCACTCATAGTTGGTGTTTGGCTGAAGCCATTTTATTGTCATTCAACTGTGTTTATTCTTTTTAAATCATGATGACAACAGAAACTAGCCAAATGACCCTGCTGAAAACTTTACATACCCCAGTTCTTAATACCGTGTATTGCCCCCTTTTAACATCAATAACAGCTTGAAGTCTTTTGTGGTATTTGTGGATGAGACTCTTTATCATCTCAGATGGTAAAGCTGCCCATTCCTCTTGGCAAAAAGCTTCCAGTTCCTGTAAATTCTTGGGCTGTCTTGCATGAACTACACGTTTTGAGATCTCCCCAGAGTGGCTCAATGATATTGAGGTCAGGAGACTGAGATGGCCACTCCAGAACCTTTACTTTATTCTGCTGTAGCCAATGACAGGTTGACTTGGCCTTGTGTTTTGGATCATTGTCATGTTGGAATGTCCAAGTACGACCTATGTGCAGCTTCCTGGCTGATTAATGCAAATGTTCCTCTAGTATTTCTTGATCACATACTGCATTCATCTTGCCATCAATTTTGACCAAATTTCTTGTGCCTTTGTAGCTCACACATCCCCAAATCATCAGCAATCTGCCTCTGTGTTTCACAGTAGTAATGGTGTACCTTTCATCATAGGACTTGTTGACTCCTCTCCAAATGTAGTGATTATGGTTGTGGCCAAAAAGCTACATTTTGGTCTTGTCACTTCAAATGACTTTGTGCCAGAAGGTTTGAGGCTTGTCTCTGAGCTGTTTGGAGTATTATAAGCAGGATAATTTGTGGCATTTGCATAGTAATAGCTTTCTTCTAGTGATATGACCATGCAGTCCATTTTTCTTCAAGTGCCTCCTTAGCCCTCATGCACACAGGCTGTTAAAAAAACGTTATGAAAACGCCAGTATCTTTGCAGTGATTTTTTTTAACTTTTTTCAGCGTTTTTGCAATAGCGTTTTTTACCGTTTTTGAGCGTTTTTCCGTGTTAGCGTTTTTCCGCGTTTTTTTTTTTTTTTCCAATGGATCAAAAACGCTAAAAAACGTTGGTGAATGACGTTTTTGAGCGTTTTTCAGCGTTTTTACAGCTGAAAAACGTCTCTCAGAACCCACTGGTCCTGGGTTTTTTTTACAGCTTAAAAACGCCTATGCTACTTGCAGCTCAAAAACGCCTAGGTGGGCATGAAGCCATAGACTAACATAGACAGGCCTTTTTAAGCTGCAAAAAAAGCTCAAAAAAGCAGCTGTAAAAACGTCCGTGTGCATGAGGACTTATTGTGCATCTTGAAACGGCCACACCACATTTTCGAAGAGTCCTGTGTTTGGGTTTTTCTTTGCATCCCCAACAATTTTCCTGGCTGAAATTGTTGCTCTACCTGACCGTGGTTTGCTTTCAACAGAACCCCTCATTTTCCACTTTTCCAATTAGAGTTTGAAAACTGATTGGCATTCTCATTTCCTTGGATATCTTTTTATATCCCTTTCTTGTTTTATACAGTTCAACTACCTTTTCCCGCAGATCCTCTGACAATTCTTTTGCTTTCCCCATGACTCAGAATCCAGAAACGTCAGTGCAGCACTGTCGGGAGCCCAGAAACTCACTGACCTTTTTGTGTGTGTATATGTATGTGTGTGTGTATATGTGTGTATATATATGTGTGTATGTATATATATATATATATATATATATATATATATATATATATATATATATATATATATATATATATATATATATATATATATATATATTTTACTTTGTTTTTGTATGTCCAGCATATAATCTATTACAGGTTTGTCTGACAATCGGCCTTTAATTTTTTTTTTATTAATAAAAAAAATGTGTTCTCTGAGACCTGGTGATATTTACCAGATTCAACCTCCTAATAGTATATACATTATATCTCTTCTGTCTGTTTATTCTCAGAGTGGATTAAAGATTTTACTCCCTAACCATATAGTTGGTTATTTACAGTGGGGACGGAAAGTATTCAGACCCCCTTAAATTTTTCACTCTGTTATATTGCAGCCATTTGCTAAAATCATTTAACCACTTAAGGACCGCCTAACGCCGATTTACGTCGGCAAAGCGGCACGGGCAGGCAAAATCACGTACATGTACGTGATTTGCCTTCCGCGGGTGGGGGGTCCGATCGGACCCCCCCCCCCCGCCGCACGAGGCGGTCCCGTTCTGTTCCCCGGCGATCCGAGATGAGGGGGAGGCCATCCATTCGTGGCCCCCCCCTCGCGATCGCCGCCGGCCAATGGGAACATTCCTTTGCTGCTGTATGCTAAACAGCAGCAAAGGAAATGATGTCATCTCCCCTCAGCTCGGTATTCCGTTCCAGCGCCGAGGGGAGAAGACAGCAATGTAAGTGCACAACACACTACACACACAGTAGAACATGCCAGGCATACAAAACACCCCGATTCCCCCCCCAATCACCCCCCCCCCCGTCACAAACTGACACCAGCAGGTTTTTTTTTTTTTTTTTTTTTTTTTTCTGATTACTGCATAGTGTCAGTTTGTGACAGTTACAGTGTTGGGACAGTTAGTATTACCCCCCTTTAGGTCTAGGATACCCCCCTAACCCCCCCTAATAAAGTTTTAACCCCTTGATCACCCCCTGTCACCAGTGTTGCTAAGCGATAATTTTTCTGATCGCTGTATTAGTGTCACTGCGTTTTATAGTGTCAGGGACCCCCATATACTATCTAATAAATGTTTTAACCCCTTGATTGCCCCCTAGTTAACCCTTTCACCACTGATCACCGTATAAACGTTACGGTTGACGCTGGTTAGTTCGTTTATTTTTTATAGTGTCAGGGCACCCGCCGTTTATTACCGAATAAAGGTTTAGCCCCCTGATCGCCCGGCGGTGATATGCGTCGCCCCAGGCAGCGTCAGATTAGCGCCAGTACCGCTAACACCCACACACGCACCATACGCCTCCCTTAGTGGTATAGTATCTGATCGGATCAATATCTGATCCGATCAGATCTATACTAGCGTCCCCAGCAGTTTAGGGTTCCCAAAAACGCAGTGTTAGCGGGATCAGCCCAGATACCCGCTAGCACCTGCGTTTTGCCCCTCCGCCCGGCCCACCCAAGTGCAGTATCGATCGATCGCTGTCACTTACAAAACACTAAACGCATAACTGCAGCGTTCACAGAGTCAGGCCTCATCCCTGCGATCGCTAACAGTTTTTTTGGTAGCATTTTGGTAAACTGGCAAGCAAGCACCAGGCAGCGTCAGGTTAGCGCCAGTAGCGCTAACACCCACGCACGCACCGTACACCTCCCTTAGTGGTATAGTATCTGATCGGATCAATATCTGATCCGATCAGATCTATACTAGCGTCCCCAGCAGTTTAGGGTTCCCAAAAACGCAGTGTTAGCGGGATCAGCCCAGATACCTGCTAGCACCTGCGTTTTGCCCCTCCGCCCGGCCCAGCCCACCCAAGTGCAGTATCGATCGATCACTGACACTTACAAAACACTAAACACATAACTGCAGCGTTCGCAGAGTCAGGCCTGATCCCTGCGATCGCTAACAGTTTTTTTGGTAGTGTTTTGGTGAACTGGCAAGCACCAGCGGCCTAGTACACCCCGGTCGTAGTCAAACCAGCACTGCAGCAACACTTGGTGACGTGGCGAGTCCCATAAGTGCAGTTCAAGCTGGTGAGGTGGCAAGCACAAGTAGTGTCCCGCTGCCACCAAGAAGACAAACACAGGCCCGTCGTGCCCATAGTGCCCTTCCTGCTGCATTCGCCAATCCTAATTGGGAACCCACCACTTCTGCAGCGCCCGTACTTCCCCCATTCACATCCCCAATCAAATGCAGTCGGCTGCATGAGAGGCATTTTCTTTATGTCCTCCCGAGTACCCCTACCCAGCGAACCCCCCCCCAAAAAAGATGTGTCTGCAGGAAGCGCGGATATAGGCGTGACACCCGCTATTATTGTCCCTCCTGTCCTGACAATCCTGGTCTTTGCATTGGTGAATGTTTTGAACGCTACCATTCACTAGTTGAGTATTAGCGTAGGGTACAGCATTGCACAGACTAGGCACACTTTCACAGGGTCTCCCAAGATGCCATCGCATTTTGAGAGACCCGAACCTGGAACCGGTTACAGTTACAAAAGTTAGTTACAAAAAAAGTGTCAAAAAAAAAATATATATAAAATTAAAAAAAATAGTTGTCGTTTTATTGTTCTCTCTCTCTCTATTCTCTCTCTATTGTTCTGCTCTTTTTTACTGTATTCTATTCTGCAATGTTTTATTGTTATTATGTTTTATCATGTTTGCTTTTTCAGGTATGCAATTTTTTATACTTTACCGTTTACTGTGCTTTATTGTTAACCATTTTTTTGTCTTCAGGTACGCCATTCACGACTTTGAGTGGTTATACCAGAATGATGCCTGCAGGTTTAGGTATCATCTTGGTATCATTCTTTTCAGCCAGCGGTCGGCTTTCATGTAAAAGCAATCCTAGCGGCTAATTAGCCTCTAGACTGCTTTTACAAGCCGTGGGAGGGAATGCCCCCCCCCCCCCCACCATCTTCCGTGTTTTTCTCTGGCTCTCCTGTCTCAACAGGGAACCTGAGAATGCAGCCGGTGATTCAGCCAGCTGACCATAGAGCTGATCAGAGACCAGAGTGGCTCCAAACATCTCTATGGCCTAAGAAACCGGAAGCTACGAGCATTTTATGACTTAGATTTCGCCGGATGTAAATAGCGCCATTGGGAAATTGGGGAAGCATTTTATCACACCGATCTTGGTGTGGTCAGATGCTTTGAGGGCAGAGGAGAGATCTAGGGTCTAATAGACCCCAATTTTTTCAAAAAAGAGTACCTGTCACTACCTATTGCTATCATAGGGGATATTTACATTCCCCGAGATAACAATAAAAATGATTAAAAAAAAAAATATGAAAGGAACAGTTTAAAAATAAGATAAAAAAAGCAGAAAAATAATAAAGAAAAAAAAAAAAAAAAAGCACCCCTGTCGCCCCCTGCTCTCGCGCTAAGGCGAACGCAATCGGCGGTCTGTCGTCAAACGTAAACAGCAATTGCACCATGCATGTGAGGTATCACCGCGAAGGTCAGATCGAGGGCAGTAATTTTTGCAGTAGACCTCCTCTGTAGATCTAAAGTGGTAACCTGTAAAGGCTTTTAAAGGCTTTTAAAAATGTATTTATTTTGTTGCCACTGCACGTTTGTGCGCAATTTTAAAGCATGTCATGTTTGGTATCCATGTACTCGGCCTAAGATCATCTTTTTTATTTCATCAAACATTTGGGCAATATAGTGTGTTTTAGTGCATTAAAATTTAAAAAAGTGTGTTTTTTCCCCAAAAAATGCGTTTGAAAAATCGCTGCGCAAATACTGTGTGAAAAAAAAAAAATGAAACACCCACCATTTTAATCTGTAGGGCATTTGCTTTAAAAAAATATATAATGTTTGGGGGTTCAAAGTAATTTTTTTGCAAAAAAAAAATAACTTTTTCATGTAAACAATAAGTGTCAGAAAGGGCTTTGTCTTCAAGTGGTTAGAAGAGTGGGTGATGTGTGACATAAGCTTCTAAATGTTGTGCATAAAATGCCAGGACAATTGAAAACCCCCCCAAATGACCCCATTTTGGAAAGTAGACACCCCAAGCTATTTGCTGAGAGGCATGTCGAGTCCATGGAATATTTTATATTGCGACACAAGTTGCGGGAAAGAGACACATTTTTTTTTTTTTTTTTTTTTTTTTTTTTTGCACAAAGTTGTCACTAAATGTTATATTGCTCAAACATGCCATGGGAATATGTGAAATTACACCCCAAAATACATTCTGCTGCTTCTCCTGAGTACGGGGATACCACATGTGTGAGACTTTTTGGGAGCCTAGCCGCGTACGGGGCCCCGAAAACCAAGCACCGCCTTCAGGCTTTCTAAGGGCGTGAATTTTTGATTTCACTCTTCACTGCCTATCACAGTTTCGGAGGCCATGGAAAGCCCAGGTGGCACAAACCCCCCCCCCCCCAAATGACCCCATTTTGGAAAGTAGACACCCCAAGCTATTTGCTGAGAGGTATAGTGAGTATTTTGCAGACCTCACTTTTTGTCACAAAGTTTTGAAGATTGAAAAAAGAAAAAAAAAAATGTTTTTTCTTGTCTTTCTTCATTTTCAGAAACAAATGAGAGCTGCAAAATACTCACCATGCCTCTCAGCAAATAGCTTGGGGTGTCTACTTTCCAAAATGGGGTCATTTGGGGGGGTTTTGTGCCACCTGGGCATTCCATGGCCTCCGAAACTGTGATAGGCAGTGAAGAGTGAAATCAAAAATTTTCACCCTTAGAAATCCTGAAGGCGGTGATTGGTTTTCGGGGTCCCGTACACGGCTAGGCTCCCAAAAAGTCCCACACATGTGGTATCCCCATACTCAGGAGAAGCAGCTAAATGTATTTTGGGGTGCAATTCCACATATGCCCATGGCCTGTGTGAGCAATATATCATTTAGTGACAACTTTATGCAAAAAAAAAAAAAAAAAGTGTCACTTTCCCACAACTTGTGTCAAAATATAAAATATTCCATGGACTCAATATGCCTCTCAGCAAATAGCTTGGGGTGTCTACTTTCCAAAATGGGGTCATTTTGGGGGGTTTTGTGCCACCTGGGCATTCCATGGCCTCCGAAACTGTGATAGGTAGTGAGGAGTAAAATCAAAAATTTACACCCTTAGAAATCCTGAAGGTGGTGATTGGTTTTCGGGGCCCCGTACGTGGCTAGGCTCCCAAAAAGTCCCACACATGTGGTATCCCCATACTCAGGAGAAGCAGCTGAATGTATTTTGGGGTGCAATTCCACATAGGCCCATGGCCTGTGTGAGCAATATATCATTTAGTGACAACTTTTTGTAAATTTTTTTTTTTTTTTTTTTTTGTCATTATTCAATCACTTGGGACAAAAAAAATAAAAAAATAAATATTCAATGGGTTCAACATGCCTCTCAGCAATTTCCTTGGGGTGTCTACTTTCCAAAATGGGGTCACTTGGGGGGGTTTTGTACTGCCCTGCCATTTTAGCACCTCAAGAAATGACATAGGCAGTCATAAACTAAAAGCTGTGTAAATTACAGAAAATGTACCCTAGTTTGTAGACGCTATAACTTTTGCGTAAACCAATAAATATACGCTTATTGACATTTTTTTTACCAAAGACATGTGGCCGAATACATTTTGGCCTAAATGTATGACTAAAATTTAGTTTATTGGATTTTTTTTATAACAAAAAGTAGAAAATATCATTTTTTTTCAAAATTTTCGGTCTTTTTCCGTTTATAGCGCAAAAAATAAAAACCGCAGAGGTGATCAAATACCATCAAAAGAAAGCTCTATTTGTGGGAAGAAAAGGACGCAAATTTCGTTTGGGTACAGCATTGCATGACCGCGCAATTGGCAGTTAAAGCGACGCAGTGCCAAATTGGAAAAAGACCTCTGGTCCTTAGGCAGCATAATGGTCCGGGGCTCAAGTGGTTAAAGTGGATGTAAACCCGAAATTATTTTTTTTTTTTTTTTGTAGAGTATAAGATTTCCTATCATTTGAGCCCAGTCTTGCCACACAGAGTTAATCCATCTCTGAGCAATCCTCTTTTATTGTTCAGTGAGAAAAATCTTGACAAACTGACAAAAACTTTGTCAACTCCTCCCCCTTGCTGTGAGTGACAGCCTAAGACACAGGCATTATTTTTTAATTCCCTCCCCCACTCCTTTCATCAGCAGCTCTGCAAGGATTGGCTGTTCCACACCTCAGCATGATTTGGCATGCTGAAGTCATGTGGTTACTTTCCTGTCTTTTCACTGGATGTTAGAGATCATAGCAGAAGTTCAGTGTTAGAAATACACAGGGGAGTGTAGAGGTGGGCGGGGAGTCTACTGATATCATGACTCCACCCACTGAGCGCCAGATAACAGACCCACCCACAGAATCTGCAGTTTTTCAGCTCTCATAACAGAGGGGAGATATTTAACAGGTAAATATACATGCAGGAGGCATGTATATCCTTATAGATAACCCCTATGGCAGTAGTTTAGAAAGGATGACATTGGGTTTACATTCACTTTAAGTTCATTTTTTTTTTCCTGATTAATGTACACACAGCACCCCATAGTGACAGAAAAACATAGAATTGTTGACATTTTTGCAGATTTATTAAAAAAAGAAAAACTGAAATATCACATGTTCAGACCCTTTGCTCAGTATTTAGTAGAAGCGCCCTTTTGATCTAATACAGTCATGAGGCTTTTTGGGAAAGATATATAAGAAACAAATAGCTCCGCGCTTAGGTAATAAAGGAACTGCAGCCCCCCCAGCACAGAATAACACCTACGTGAAATTCTAAGTAGTATAGAGTCCCAATACGGGGGTTATTGGCGCTGTTCCACTAAACCTCGTCTGATGTGCAGAAACTAGTGAGGTGTATCAAGTAAAAAATGTGAATAAATAAAAACTGAACATAAATTATTATATATGTAGGAATGATGAAATTGCAAACGTGTGGGAAAACTATTCTTGGTGTATATGCGAAAAATGCCCACATATATATAAAGTGCAGCGTGTATTATCACCTTACTAGATTAGAGGTGATCAAAAACAAAACATTATAGGTTGGTATAAAGAAAGTGTTATGAATTCCCAAAAAACCTTCAGAAAATCCTTGAAAAAATAGTGTAAATATGTGCATTAAAAAAGCATAAATATGTGCATAAAAAAGTGCTAAAATATATAAATAAGAACCTTATAATCATAGATGCGCATAAAAGTGTTTAAAAATAAATCATTAAATCATCAGTCCAAAAAAAAATGTCCCAAAAGAAAAAAAGGAAAAAAAGTCCATAGAACGTTCTTCCTAAAGTGCAAATAGTAAGTCTCTTCAAACATCTAGCAGTACTCTTAGTGTTGTAAACTCTTCCAGCCTTCCAAAGGACCCCCCAATGTGCCCTCACTCAGAAGAATTCACCCCTGCAGGGGTATCAAGCCTATCAGCCGTATCCAGCAGCAATGGTCCCTGGTGACAGTCCTCCGTTCGGATCTCCACTCCTGGTATCCCGATCAGTTCCAGTCACTCCCCGCAGACACATCCATATAAAACAAGAATGAGCCCCATCGCGTAAATCCGTAAAAAAACTTGGCTATATTAAAAGAAGCAAAACAGTGCTCCACTGGATTTTCTGAAGGTTTTTTGGGAATTCATAACACTTTCTTTATACCAACCTATAATGTTTTGTTTTTGATCACCTCTAATCTAGTAAGGTGATAATACACGCTGCACTTTATATATATATATATATGGGCATTTTTCGCATATACACCAAGAATAGTTTTCCCACACGTTTGCAATTTCATCATTCCTACATATATAATAATTTATGTTCAGTTTTTATTTATTCACATTTTTTACTTGATACACCTCACTAGTTTCTGCACATCAGACGAGGTTTAGTGGAACAGCGCCAATAACCCCGTATTGGGACTCTATACTTTTTGGGAAAGATGCAACAAGTTTTTCACACCTGGATTTGGGGATCCTCTGCCATTCCTCCTTGCAGATCCTCTCCAGTTCTGTCAGGTTGGACGATAAACGTTGGTGGACAGCCATTTTTAGGTCTCTCCAGAGATGCTCAATTGGGTTTCAGTCAGGGCGCTGGCTGGGCCATTTAAGAACAGTCACAGAGTTGTTGTGAAGCCACTCCTTCGTTATTTTAGCTGTGTGCTTAGGGTCATTGTCTTGTTGGAAGATAAACCTTCGGCCCAGTCTGAGGTCCTGAGAACTCTGGAGAAGGTTTTCGTCCAGGATATCCCTGTACTTGGCCGCATTCATCTTTCCCTCGATTGCAACCAGTCGTCCTGTCCCTGCAGCTGAAAAATACCCCCACAGCATGATGCTGCCACCACCATGCTTCACTGTCGGGACTGTATTGAACAGGTGATGAGCAGTGCCTGGTTTTCTCCACACATACCGCTTAGAATTAATGCCAAAAAGTTTATTTTTAAACTTTACATATTAACTAAATTATACCACACTTAAGAAAAAAAAAAGGTTATGCTCCGATTAATCAAAACAATCGGCCAACTAATCTATTATGAAAATAATCATTAGTTGCAGCCCTACTGTACACTGGTTCAGAGGAGTTTGTTTTTAGCCCATCTCACCATTGTCTGTCTTCAATTTATGCTTTCTTCATTCATCATTGAAGTATTCACTATCAACACTGCAGTTTACCTTTTTTTATTTTATTTTTTTTTTTTCTTTTCTTTATATTTTTACATTAGAGGTTTGCTAAAGTCTGAGATTCAGAGGCTGGATTTGCTGTGCAGTGAGTGGGATGAAAGAATTGAAGAGGATATTCCAGAAGACTGTAAGTGAAGCATGCATGGTACTGTTGTCTCCTAGTCCTGGTTCACACTGCCGTGACTTCTCATGCGACGTAAGAGTTTAAAGTTGCGCCCCATTAATGGCAATGGAACCGTTCTAATCAGTCTGTCTTCAAAAAACGTTCCTGCACTACTTAGGTGCGACTTCAGCACAACTTGCATTGAAGTCGAATGCAAGCCGTGATGAAGTCATGCAGGGATGTATGATTCAAAGTCACGGCATTGTGAACAAGGACTTAAGGAGATTTCTAACTTATAACAGGTTTTCAAAGACTAGAAAATTTGACTATCACTACATAGATTGGCCACTGTGTGAGCAGCTTATCTTGAAATTTTGATAGTGGGTACTCCTGAACCACTTAAAGTTGATGTAAACCCTCTCCTATACCCAGTGAAGTGAACAGCCTCAGATGATACAGAGATGAAACAAATCTCCTTGCATAAGTTTTACTTGTATATCTGCTGTCTTCAGCTTTCTAGACTCTTTAAAAAGTGCACATCAAGTTAGAAATCACTCATCCATCCTGTTTCAGCAGTGGGAGGGGGGTCTGGGCATACACTGCGTGAGAACTGATTGGCAAAAAGGCACCACCCCCCCCCCCCCCCCCATAGGTAGCTGAATGAAAAAACTTGCAGAGCTGTGCTGTGAATAGACAGCTCGCTGCTTATCTTTCTCAGTTACCTCCCGACACAAATTTCCAACTGCTTTTATCCCCTGTGTCGGAGAACTTGTTAGAAGTTATCGTGCTGCTGGCAGAGGAACGGAGCAGTAGAAAGACACGAGACATGGGGCTTTGGAAAATGATAAGCAAACACTACAGCTATTTGTGCCCAGGTCAGACTTCATGAATGGGGTTTACAACCTCTTTAATGCCAAATGACAAACATTTAGATCATTTGACTTTAACCACTAACCATTCGTACCAATTCTGACACTTGTTCCTGCATGTAAAAATCTACACTTTTTTTCTTTTTTGCCAGGACCCAATAGAATAAAAGGTTGGGTGTTGTATGTATGTCACACAGTATTTGCATGCTTTTTTGGGGGGGGGGAAATCGTTGTATAAAAGATGAGGTTACACTGAGTAAATAGATACCTAACATGTCATGCTTTTAAAATTGTGCCTGCCTGTGGAATGTCGGCAAGCTACGGTACTTAAAATTCTCCATAGGTGATGCATTAAATGCTTTTACAGGTTTCAAGTTTAGATTTGCATAGGTCTAGTGCTAAAATGATTTCTCTTGCTCTGAGATTCACGAAAATACCTCACGTGTGGTGCGATCACCGTTTTACATATGTGTGTGGGAGTAACGTATGCATGCGCCTAAGCATAGTGGGACAGGGGTGCTTTTGAGTACTTCCCCCCCCCCCCCCCCATCTTTATTTTCACAAGGGATGAACTACATCCCTTGTGACGGCATGGGCTGTGACAGGTCCTCTTTATGGCGAAATCTAGGGTCTATTGGACCCCAAATCTCTTCTTTGGCCTCCCATGCAGCTGATCAGACACAAATCGGTCTGATCAGCTGCTTTGCTGGCGGCCAGGTAAACAAGGAGGCGGAAGTGACAAAGTGCTCGTTGCTCCCGGTTTCCAGAGTTAGAGAAACAACGTCAGTTCTTTCTGTTCATGGCAGCTATCGCTGCTGGCAGCATCACTCCTGGGGTCCACTATGGGACAGGAGAGCCCAGCAAAGGCAGCGGCAGGAGGGGGGTGGGCTCCCCTTTTGCCATCCACAGAAGTGATCGAGTGGCTAATTAGCCACTCGGATCACTTCTGCTTTTAAATGGAATCGCCGGCTGAAAAGATACATACTGGGATGATGAGGTGCAGGCATCATCCCGGTATAACCACTGAAACCCATGAACATCCTATGGGCGGCAAGTGGCTATACTGGAATAATGCCTGCAGCTACAGTCATTATCCCAGGTTGTTTTTTGTTTTGTTTAATGTCTGCCGCCACCCCCCCCCCAGCGGGCCTTTATGTAAAAGCCAGCCCAGCAGCTAATTGGTTGATGGTTGGCTAGAGAATCTTCTGACACTTCCTGTTCAGCTGGCGAGCCCTGAATAAAAGCTGGCTGTTCCATTGGCATATGACAGAGCCTGTCTGACTGACAGGTCTCCGATTTAGCTCTAGAGTATAGGAAACTGGAAGAGACAAGCATTTTTGTCACTTCAGGTTTCCTAGATGTGAACGGCACTATTTTTAAATTTGAAAAATATCTGATTACACTGATCTTGGTGTAATTAAATGCTTTAAGGGCAGAGGAGAGACCCCCCACGTGTGGTATCTAGTTACTTAGTATAACGCAAGTCTTTTATATTTTACAAAAAAGTGGGTATTGTATTGTTTTGTGTGCATTAAAAATTCATGTGTATTTTTCAAAAAATGTGCGTTTTGAAAAAACCCTCTGCAAATATATGTGACATAAATTGCAAAACCCACTATTTTTTTATTTTTTATTTTTCTGAAGCCTTGGAGAGAAAAAAAAGTTTGGGAGTTCTAAGTAACGTTTCTAGATTACAAGCAAAAATCTATTGTTTTTTTTCAAACAAAGTGTCAGAAAAATGCCTCGTTTTCAAGTGGCTTTTAATCAATCAGCCTTCAGGCATAGGCTGAACTTCTATTTCTTTAGATACATCCTATGCTGCACAGTTGAAAGGCTGCAGAGAAAAATGTTTAAACTATTGTCTGATTTTATAGTTGAATCTAGTTGGAACTCCTGTGGTATTCTAGTTCTACTTGGATTTTAAATGTGTGGTTTATAAAGTGTTGTGTGGTCTTTATTTATTTTTTTTAATTTCTTTTCCTTCTCGGTTTAGCAAAAGATCTGATCAGAACAACAGTTGGGCAAACCAGGCTGCTGATAACCGAACGGTTTAAACAGTTTGCGGGTCTGGTGGATAATTGTGAATTTAAGCTTGGAGAAAAAGAAACCACATGTACAGATCTTGATGGATTTTGGGATATGATTTATTTTCAGGTTTGTGCTGTCTGTTTAAATTTTTAATAAACCTCCCAAAATACATGCATCTTCCAAGCATCTGTCTTTCTACACATACACCTTTTTTTTTTTTTTTTTTTTTTTTTTTTTTTAACCCATTTGTTAGGTGGAAAGTTCTGAAGTCTTTCATCAGTATAGTCATAGTGCCTCTTCTTAAATGTTTAAATTCAAGCTGATTTTGACAGGCTTGCTGATGTGTATTAGGAAGTAGAACTAAAATATTTCCCTTTTCCTGTGAAAATGCTTTTCTGGGATCCCATCCATACGGATCAGGTGACCAAATATCTATGCTGTAAGCTGCGTTTGGACAAATCTAAAACCACATTTTATCCTGGAAAGAGAGGGCATAAAACCCTTATTTGTCTAAGCAGACCTGTTAAAGTGGGCCTGTATTGAGCATTAAATTGAAGCTAATTTGAAGGATTTGCCATATTTCAAGAGATGTTGCTATGAAGTGTAACTTCATAATGGGTGACAAGACTTTACCCTTGCAAAATATACTGTACATGGAAGACCACTTAGATATGCATATGGAAGCTTATGCATTTGTTCTTGATTAGATTGAAGATGTAACCAAGAAGTTTGGTAACCTTGAGAAATTGGAAGCGAACTCCTGGCAACAGACTACAGTCCAAGCTAAAAAGGTGGTCAGGGTGAGTCTTCAGTTTGTTACAGTAGAAATATGTAATTCTGTCAACATTTTAAATACAGTTTCTCTGTACTAACTTGATATTCTTTATAGAAAAAAGCTCTTTCGGCTCAAACCGTGAACAAAAGCCAGGGAGAGAATGCACGAGCAGCTGCCAGAAGTCGTCTTGCTGTCATTAAAGCAGCAATGAGAAACCGAGTGAAGCAGGAGGACATGGCTGAGGAGGCCTTGGTCTCAGAACAGCCTATGCAAGTAGATCCTGTTGTATTTGATGCAGGCTTTTTTCGAATTGAGAGCCCGGCAAAACTACCTAGCTGTAAGTAACTAGCTGCTTATCTGTAAAGGTTCTAAATAGATTGGAAAACTTTAGCACACCTACCGCTAGACTGCGTGGGTCCTGCTCTGATATTTTCTCGCATACAGAAAGTCTAACTATTCGGGAGGCTTAAAGGAACACTGGCACAGAAAAATCTAGTTTTTGTGGTGTGTTGTGTGTTGTTTTTTTTTTTTGTTTTGTTTTGTGTTTTTTTTTCTGTAAATCATTTGTCTTGAAAAATTCCATTAAACCTGCTAGCAAATTTTACTACTTCAGAAAAACAATTACTTAGCACAACCCCCTCCCTAATGCATATCATAGCATCTCTGGACTTTTGGATGTCTACACATGGGTGGTTTTTACAGTAAAAAAAACCTGCCTAAAATATCATAAATGCACATTTATTCTTTTATAGGAGGATCACTGGTCTAGTGGTAGGGTCTCTTTAAAGCTGAACTCCAGCTTTTCTTAGACTTAGTTTGTCTGGGTCAGCGTGACCCAAAGGAACTATATCCCTCACTAACATGAGGCCACTGTATGTAGCTGAGACTAAATGCAGTATACCGCACTGTGTACCGGATTCAAGACGAGACTTCCTGTCTCATACCTGGAACACAGTAGAGAATATCTGATCGGCGCTCAACCATTCAGAGAGCTGTTTTTTAGCAATGAATACAAAGCTTCCCCTGATTAGCGGAGTCAGACGTTTTGACAACATCATCCTGCCTCTTACTTACTGCCTTTGTCAGAATAGGCGACCCATCAGATTAGGTAACGGAAGTGACGTTCCATCAGCTAAATACTTTGCATGCGCAGGTTTGCATGCATAAGGCACCAGCAGACATCTTCCTACACCCAGCTATGTCTTTAATTTCACAGTCCTTTTAACAAAAAAAGTGAGCGTAATAATATAGATCAATATAGTATATTGAGCTCTGTCATTCTGTTTTCATGTTACAATTTCAAAGCCTAAAGGTTTAGCGCTGACCACTGCGTGGTGTACCAAGATGCCCTCCCCCCACCTTCCTAATGCTGGCATCCAGCTTTTTTCAAAATGTAACATTCAAAACTTTAAGTGCAAGGTTGAGAGTTAATGTTAAAGGGGAACTTCACTCTTGCAATATTTGCCCTTTCACTCCTCTACCACCTCCTCTGTTTAAAGTGGTCCTACAGCCTAGTTTTTAATTTTTTTTTAATGGAGGTAAAAGTTACCTGCTCTGTGCAACAATATTGCGCGAAGATGTCCCTCGCCACCTCTACTGCAAGTTCCTTTTGCATGTGCAATCCCCTTCATTCTTGTCTGGGTGCCTCCCTTAGCAAGCCAGGTGCTAAGGAGCCACCCATGCATGCTTCTGAGCTGGGCTGTGTGTGTACCTAGATGCATATACACCCGGAGAGCCTTGAACCTGCTCCCTTCTCACAGGAGTTTGACTGACCACAGCAAGAGCCTATGGCTCCGCTGCACTCAGTTTCTCCTTGTGATGTACTTGAGCAGTGATGGAAGCCAGGTAAGCGTTTAAGGACCATGGTCGTCTTCCCTTTTTTTTTTTTTTTTTTTTTTTTTTTCCTAATGCAGAGAATATATTGGGGTAAAACTTTTAGACTTTAGAAACGCTTAAACAATCTGTACATGTGCAGGTCTCTGCAATACTTGCCAGAGGTCTGTGACAAGTCTGCACATGTGCAGGGGATCCCTAATTACTCACGCAAATGCCACCAATATCTGGAACCTTGCCGAGACCATAACATCTGTGCGCATAGCAATTCAAGTAGGCATGAGAACATCAACATAATTTACTAGGAAAAGAGGGGGAGCAAATAGTAAGGTATGTGCTTCTGGCTTCAGCAGGAAGCCAAACCTGCTTTTAGATTAGGTTGTGTTAGTCATGGGTTACAATTTATTGGATCAAGAAAATTTACGTGTGTGTGTGTGTTTAAATGTTATCTGATTCCTTTATTTTGGAATAGACAGCTGGTTGACATTGCCTTATAATTGCTCGTTGTACTATGAAGAACACCGCTAAGGTTTCAGAGGCACTTGTTCACATTCTTGTGACACAAACACTAACAACTTTGGTCTGAGGTGGAATTGTGCACGTATTGTGGAATCATCAGGTTTTGCTTTCTTGTTCTGCTCCAAAGTAACTGAAATTTTACCTTCTTTTCTAGGCCTAAGAACAAAAACTTTTTCCGAGACATCAGATACACCCAAATCAACCAAAAAATTACAAAATTCTGACAAGCCACTGAGGGATGGTACAGAAAAGGCTGCTGATCATATTAATGTGCAAAAGTCTCCAAGTCCTGAAAAATCCCCTGTGAGAAAAGCACTCTTTGACACAGAGGAAAGGTAATTTCTACTTTCAAGGTTATCCCTCTGCTTTGCCATTTTTCTTAGCTATTTTGAAGCTTGAGTGGATTTGATTTTTTTTCTGGTAAACTGTTTTCTTACAAGACAGACTTCTTGAAATTATTACAACTGGGTTATAGTCATCTGCTTTCAAACAATTGTTGATGCTGGCAAAAATTGCTGAAGGTGCAATCCCTTTCTATAACCTCCCACTCACAGCTTAGCTAGTGTCTTTATGTGGTGGGCCATATCTCCTCTATACTTTACTTTTTTTTTACTTTTTTTTTTTTTTTTTTTTTTTTTTTGTACTAGAGGTTTTCTTTAGGGATGGTTCCCCTCGTCACTTGGCTGCACTATAGCCGCTGCAGCCTTCCATGTGGCTATTGATGAACACCTTCAGCAGAGCCAGGGGGGTGGGGGGACTGTATCCAGACACTACCTGGTGAAAGATACAGGGTCAGCCTTTACTGGTTTGCACTGTATCCTGCTGTGGGCATTTTCCTTGGCGTGTGGTTAAATAGCAGGATGCTTCAAGTTGGTTTTAAAGGCCAGAGGTTTTTACCTTTAATGCATTAAAGTAAAAAAAAAAAAAAAAAAAACTTGCGGTTCCCCCTGGCGTCCTTTTCCTTATCACCTACTGGAGTCCTTTATTGATCCAGTGCTGTGCCCAGCTTCAGTTCTTCTCTCCCCTCTGTGCTCTCACAAGCTTGGCTGAGAGCAGCAGGAGCTGCTGTCAGTTAAGTGAGCTGTACGGTTTATCTATGGATGCAAGCAGCCCAGCTCTAGATTGAGTCCGCACATGTGCCCCCATAGCAAGCTGGTTGCTATGGGGGCACATGTGCGGACTCAATCTAGAGCTGGGCTGCTTGCACACAAGAGCCAAGAGTGCTGGTAGAGGACCCCAGAAGAGGAGGTAGTGACCTCTCTGTAAAACCATTGCACAGAGCAGGCATGTATATAACATGTCTGTTTAAAAAAAAAAAAAAAAAAAATGTACAACTTTAACGGCTTTCCAACCAGCTGCTGCAGTTTTACTGCAGCAGGTTGGCTCCCCTGGGCAGGATGTCATTGCTGTACGTCGGCCGCTTTAAGACTACTAGGGGGCCCATGACAAGACAGCCGATGACCATTTTGGTGGAAAAAAACTGATGGGCGCCACTGATTGGCACTGACAGGGGTTTATAGAGCGGGACAGGCTGGCAGGTAATGGGCACTCATACCCCCCCACCTCACAGTGAGACCTGCCGATCGGCTATCCCTGTCAGCGAAAGAAGCCTCTGTCAGATGCTACATACCATGATCGGAGTTGCAGTGTGTCAGACTGACGCACAGCACCTCCGATTGCCACATTGCACGCCCCCGAGGGCGCACCGGCTGTTATCCTTATCCCATCATGAGACGTCCGGTCAGGATAACGCAACCATTTGCTGTCGTCATTTTTCTATAGGACGGGCAACAAGTGGTTAAAAATTCTGGCTATATAATTGTTTTCCTAACCTATGCACTATAGATAGCGGGTGTATAAGATGTAGGCTAATCTATGCATCTGCCATACATTATAAAGGAAAGCATATTTCGTGGTGTACAGGATTGAGGGGGTTCATTTTTTTGGCTCTCTATTTAATCTCTGAGGTGGTACAGCTTGTTTAGGCTGAGGAGGTCATCGCCCCCCAAAACACGTCTTCTTGGCTCTGATGGAGGGGGGGGGGGAGAAAATCGACAGCTCCATCTCGTGCGTTCATCTAGTCTGAGAACAGGCACAATTTCTGTAGGAGAGAAATGTGGACTTACTCCTGCCTGGGAACCTTGTGGTCCATGTTAATTTTGTTGCAAAAAGTATTTTCCTCAACCTAAATTAACACTACTTTAGTTGAAAATGCAACTAAAACTAAACTACTATTTTTAGTCAAGAATTATGCCTAAAACTAAATTTGAAATTTTGACATCAAAATTAACAATGCTTGTGTCTCTGGACTGTATAGCAGTCTTCCCATCGCCTACTTTTTGTGAGTGCTTTCCATTAGTTTGACTTTTGTTTTCATGTAACCAATAAACTTCTTACATATTGCATTTATCAGGGCTGTTGTGCCGTTTTTCTGCTTCTAAGCTTGGTTGATCTCTTGGCTTATGTGCTGAAATAGTCAAGATATCTAGTCAGTTACTTGCTTTGGTTCTTGACTGTCCACCTGAATTAGTTTTAAAAGTCTTTCCTTGTGTTTGTAGTTTAAGGCCCCCTGTATTGCCCCCATACTGCTAGCATTGCATGGTGACTTGTACGTGACTGGTATCTGCCTTCCTTGCCCTCATCCTTCAAAGCATTAACATAAATAGAAATGTTCTATATTGTATATTGCAAGTCTGTTGCTAGCATTTACATGGGTGTGTGCACAATGTATGTGATTGGGGTGTTAGATGGCGCAGATCACAGGCAAAAGGCACAGAGCCAATTGGTGTGGATCTGTGGTTGTGATGGCTGTGAATCGCAAGTGAAAATACCTGGCTGTGTTTACAGCCTGCCCTCCCATTCCTCTTTCAGAGGCTGATAACTTGATATCAGTACCACTTATATATCCACAGGCAATGTGTGGACCCTGTTTTACCCTTCAGTACATTATACTTCCATATGTATCACATAAATGGAGCATGATTAAAGAGGACCTGACCAGTTGCTTTAGGAGGGGATGGTTGCCGTGTGCTGCAAAAAGCACTAAAGCACGTGTCACATGTGCTTTCTTACGCTGCCGTTGTAGTCAGTGGGGCCCACAATACATTTTGCAGCACTAAAAACGGACGTGCACTTTTTGGTCAGTGCAGCACAGACAACTAGCACCATTAAAAATTAGGGCACAGCTGTATGCATGTGTTGATGCACATTCCAACAGTTGCATTCAATTGCAAAGATGTGAACAGGGTCACAATTTTAAATGTACAATTAAGCCTCATTCACACGAGGTGGACTCCGTTGATCTCCGCTGAGCCGGCGGATGATAGGTCCCTCTCTGCTCACTGAGTGGGGAGGGGCTTGTCAGGCGCCACTGCTGCCTATGGAGAGATCGGACGAAAACTGACAGCATGTCTGTTTTTCGTCAGATCTCATCCGATCCACCGACGACGGATCCGGACGTAGGGCCATCCGTCTGCTTTTAGCGAGTCGGATGTCAGCGGACATGTCTCCGCTGACATCCGTCGCTCCATAGGCTAACATGGAGCACCCGTTCAGGTCCGTCGTCAAAACTGACAGGCAGACCTGAATGATCCGATCGTGTGAAAGGGGCCTTTATCTTAGTTTTACAGAAGGATAGGATACATTAAAAAATGTAAATACGTCATAGCTTTTTATTGTTGCAAATAGGGATGCACCGATACCATTTTTCTTAACACAGAGTAAGAGTACCATTACTTTTGTTTTAAGTACTCGCCGATACCAATTACCAATACCTATCGCCCAGGAAGAGTAGGTAGAGGGGTGGTTTGGGAGGTGGGGGGGGGGGGTGCAGGGGAGCTGAGTGAGGCTGGGGTAAGGGCAGGGTGGGGGCAGGGAGTAGGGTGTAAGTGAGGGCTAGGTGGGGGGAGTAGGGGTGTGAGGACAGGATTGGGGGAGGGGGAGTAGGAGGTAAGTGAGGGCAGGGTGGGGGAGTAGGAGTGAGGAAAGGATAGGGGGGGGGGGAGTAGGGGGGTGAGGACATGGGGGGGGGGGGGGGTTAAGTAGGGTGGTGAGGACAGTATGGGGGGGTGGGGGGATTGCAGATTGTCAGAGACTGTGGACATGGAGCATAGTAGGATGACATATTTACATAGCAAATAGTCAGAGAGCCCTTAGTAAGGATCCCAGCACAGCTTTCAGAGGATTATCAGTATGTTGTGCAGATGAATCTTTTTTTCATATTCCCATTCAGGACCTTCACACAGATTGGATGACAGATAACCCTTCGTTTGACTACCAGTCAGACTCCTTAGGTGGAGGTGTGACAGCACAGCCTTTAGGTTACCTGCAGACTCACACCAGTGACCCAAACTTGTTCCCGTAACCTGCATTCCTATGAAGGGATCTACCGACAGAGACAGAATTGTGGAATCTTGTGTATTCCGGCCTGCGCTGAGTGATCACATCCCCGCTGTCCCTCCAGCTTGCAGTGCCTTACAGTGCACATTGACAGATGTCAGCAGGCACTGCAGTACGAGCAACATACAAATCGTCAGAAAGGAGCCGGCACCGCACAGCATTCCACACACGAGGACAGGGAGAGCTGTTACGGTTGGGTGAAGCTGAGCAATTTGGAGGAAGCAGAGTTCACCCCATCCATTCTTCATAGATGGGGGTGAGTGGAGTCCCTGAGAGATGGCTGAAGGGAGGGGGGATCCGCTCTACAAGAACGTGTCTTGGAGGCTCGATAGGCAGATGAACACTTTAATTATCATCCATTCACCCTCTGCTGAGTCTGCCCTCCTGTAGCAACATAACTGGTCAGCGTCGCCCAACAAGGAAAATGCCTTGTTTGCCTTTGTAGATACGATCCTGTCTGTCAGTACACCCAGAACTGCAGAGGACATGCGGCCCTGGCCAGTCCGGTCCTGGTGACAGCTGGCAGGAGGGGAGGAAGGGGAGGGGAAGCCCATAGACAGCTGACATGGTTGTTAAGGACACGACGGCCCCGCTCCTTAACAACCAATAATTACCGACATTCATTTCTTTACATTTCAGCTGTGAGCAGGGAAATCCCACCGACAGCTGGAAAAAACAAACTAGAAGGTATCAGTTCCGGGTATTGGTACATTTCCACGAGTACCGATACTCTTAAAAATGCTTAGTATCGGTACCGATACTGGTATCGGTGCAACCCTAGTTGCAAAACCAAATTTTGTTTTTTAAACCATTGTTACAACTAAACAGTCAATTTCAGTTTAATTTCTAGTTTCTTGTAAAGTAGACCATTGCACTGTACAGCTGCAGATGCAATCGTACTTGAAATTCCTTATCTAACAGCTGTGTAGATTGAGAAGGTTTATAAAAAACTGCTCTTTGGAATGTTATCTTGTGCCATACCTTTGCACAGAGCCATGCTAGTCATACCCTACCTAGTGGGCTAATGTTGAACTGAAGGCAAGTAACCTGTCTCCTGGTCAGTAACTGTATCCACTAGGTGGGGCTGTGATACTGGGTCATAAATGGGCAATATTCATTGTGTGGTTGACGCTCATTTTAATGGAACATTAGTTCATTCTGTTTGATCCCCCTCCTCTCTTCAGTTTACAGAACCATCAAGAGGATCCTGTGGTTACCATTTCTGCGAACACAGAATCAGAAATTGTGAGTCTCTCTCTTATTTTTATTCATGTTGGACATTGTTGTTACACCACATTAACCACACGTTAAATCTCCTCCTCTTTTTAGGTGTCACAAGAAGTTGACCTGACTAAGTATTTGGCTCATACTACAGAAGTTATTCAAAGTGTACCAGCTGATTCTCCAGGGTTTATGGAATTCTCAAGGCTGGAAACTGGAGGAACTGAACTGGAAGAGGACAGTGTATTTGAAGTTCCATCCACATCCGTGGATGACGTTTTCATGTGCAGTCCAGAAAAAGTTGAGCAATCTATAATTCTGGCCCCTGAAGATGGCATGATTGAAATCTTGCCTGACGAAGGTATACCTGATTAAATTTCAATTTGAACTGTATTTGCTTATCCAGTGTAATGGAGCAGGGCTCATACCTTTTCTGTGTGCGTTTATAAATTCTTGTGCATGGTTTTTAACATTTATGTGGTTCATGGGTTTTTTCATGGTTCATTGGTTTTTTCGCAAATTTATTACCTGGAGTTCTTGGCAGTAACTGTGCTTCCTGTTGCAGGCTAATAGTGTTAAAACCACTACCTCACAATTGACAGACTTGTGTGTTTTCCTATTAGTTGGGCTATCTGTCTGCTAGACCCGATGGGCAGCCCAGCAACCAACTAAAGGGGAGCACAAAGGAAGCTGACATCACTACTGCTGATTACAGAGCAGTGGCTTAAGTGGGGTACACCCTAAGAAAATAGGGCAAACTATCATTATTTTTTTTTTTTTTTCCTTCTGTTTCACAGCAAATTAGAACCAATGAAAGAAACTTTGTACAAAAATTCTTGTAGGACAGACTTTTTTTTTTTATATTTTTTTCTGATCATGTGCAGTCTTTCGTTTTTTCTAATTTTTTTTCTCGTGCGAAAACGGTACAAATTAAACGAAAATCATTTTGTTCTGTTCACAAACGAGACATCTGAGCTTGTCCCTTCGGTAATTTTCATTCAGAAGGTCGGAAAGGCCTGTAGAAAGTTTTGTACACGCTTTATGAAAATCCTACGAAAGTTCCTCGGATGAAAATGTTTGCCTATTTTTCTTATAGTGTACAAGCCTTTATTGCTGTCAGAGTGTTTCTTTTGTGATCCTGCCAATGATTCACAAAATATTTTCAGTATGTTTGGCTTCATGTCTTTGTAGATTAGGGTTTACATGCTTTCAAGGGACCCTCTTATTTGTCCTGAAATAGAAAAAAACACATTTTAAATCACTTTCACTGCAGGCTACGTGTGTAAGAGAAGATTCCAGGAGACCTCAAAAAGGGGAAACTCATCCAGAGTAGTTTTTAACTCTGGATGGTTTAAACCCCCCCCCCCATGACCGGGCCATTTTATGCGACAGCATTGCGTTTAACGTGTAAAACTTGCACGGTTGTGCAATGCTGTACCCAAATAAAGTTGTCCTTTTTTTCCAACAAATAGGGCTTTCTTTGGGTGCTATTTGATCACCTCTGCGGTTTTTATTTTTTTGCGCTATAAATAAAGACCGACAATTTTTGAAAAAAGAAACCTATTTTTTACTTTCTGCTATAAAACTCATCCAATAAAAAAATGTAAGTAAATCTAATTTCTTCATCAATTTAGGCTAAAATGTATTCTGCTACGTGTTTTTGGTACACAAAATCCCAATAAGCACATATTGATTTGCGCAAAAGTTATAGCGTCTACAGATTATGGGATATTTTTATGGAAATTAGTAATGGCAGAGATCAGCAACTTATAGCGGGATTGCGGCGGACAAATCAAACACTAAGCAATGCTTTTTTTAGGGACCAGTGATACTAATACAGTGATCAGTGCTAAAAAATATGCACTGTCGCTGTACTAATGACACCCTCAGGAAAGGGGTTAACATCAGGTGCGATCTAAGGGTTAAATGTGTCCCTAAGGACTGTTTTCTAGGTCTATGGGAGTGCATTAACTGTGAGAAGAGATCTGTATTTCTGCTTGGCAGAAACACAGGATCTGTCTTCCCTTTTCACAGAATAGTTATCCGCTGTACTGCCTCTCCTGGGAACGATCAGCAGACATCGGGTCCGCTGGACCCGCTGATTGGCTCCCGCTGTGTCCAATCACAGTGGGAGCTGGTCGCCGGTGGTGCATGTGTGTGCCGCAGACCCGGAAGAGCGAAATCGTGTACCTGTATGTGATTTTGCACAGGAGAGCCAGGGCGGTCGGCAAATGGTTAAACTGGCACTTGGAAGCACCCCCTCCTGTTGCTTGCTAGTGGATCTGTAGTCATGACTGGCTTCTGTAACCAATAGTGAGGACGGAGCAGGGCTTTAAAGTGTTACTAAACCACATTAAAAAAAATGGGCCCAGGGCAGTTTAGTTCATAATGTGCTAGTATACATTGCATACTAACACACAGGCAGATTTGCCTGAAAATGAAGCCCTTCAGCGGCACGCTGTCACAGCTGAAGGCGCTTCCGGGTTCACGGGCTTCGACAATATGGATGGCCGAACAGGCAATGACATCACTCCCACGCATGCGCATGGGAGTCACTGTTTACGGCACAACTCGTGCCGTTCCTTTAGACATCACCGGCTGCACTTAAAGTAAATATCTTCTAAACAGTGCATGTTTGGAAGATATTTACTGTACCTATAGGTAAGCCTTATTATTAGCTTACCTATAGTTAAAAACCATACAAGGAAGTTTTTACTTTCACTTTAAGTGGATTTGTTTTTCATTGAAGACAGCAGGTTTTAGTTAACCACTTCAGCCCCGGAAGAATTTACCCCCTTCCTGACCAGAGCACTTTTTACGATTCGGCACTGCGTCACTTTAACTGACAATTGCGCGGTCGTGCAACGTGGCTCCCCAAAAAAATTTACGTCTTCTTTTTTTTTTTTTCCCCCCCAACAAATAGAGCTTTTTTTGCGCTATAAACAAAGAGCTACAAATTTTTTTAAAAAACGCATTATTTTTTACTTTTTGCTATAATATTCCCCAAAAATATATATTAAAAAAAAAATTGTTTTCCTCAGTTTAGGCCGATACGTGTTCTACATATTTTTGGTAAAAAAAAATCGCAATAAGCGATTATTGATCGGTTTGCGCAAAAGGGATATGGCTTTTTTTTTTTTTTTTTTTTAAATGGCTGCGATCAGCGATTTTTATTGTAACTGCAACATTATGGCGGACACATCGGACATTTTTGACACATTTTTGGGACCATTGTCATTTATACAGCAATCGGTGCTATACAAATGCACTGATTCCTGTGTAAATGACACTGGCAGTGAAGGGGTTAACCGCTAGGTGGCAGTGTAGGGGTTAAGTGTGTCCTAGGGGCGTGTTTCTAACTGTGAGGGGCATGGCTGTGTGTGACATGTCGCTGATCTCTGCTCCGATGACAGGGAGCAGAGATCAGTGACACTGTCACTAGGCAGAACGGGGAGATGCTTGTTTACATTAGCATCTCCTTGTTCTTCCTCCCCGTGAGGTGATCAAGTCCGCGGGACCCGCGACCCGACTCACGGACCTTGCCGCGTGTGCCCGCTGGCCGCCTCTTAAAGGGGAACGTACAAGTACGTGATTCTGCCTGTACGAGCCCTTCTGCTGCAGTATATCTGCGTGAGGCGTTCGGCAAGAGGTTAAAAGAAAGTTTTACTTTTGATTTCCTTTTTGTTCAGTGATGAGGTTCCCCAGCCCGTGCCTGAAGCAGCCTCGCTTCCTTGACAGCCTCCATTTAGTGACTTTTTATAGAGACTAATTTTTAGGGGTTCATCCCCCAGAACTTTCAATGCACTCACCATTAACATGATTGCACCTTTATGTATCAGCATGCAGATGCATGCCTTTTCATATTGTGTATGTGTTTCCTCTTTTAGTTTGTTAAAGGTACGTGTATTATGTACATGTACAATTAGTGGTTATCCACAACTTTGCTGCAAGGGATACTGGATTAGGTTTGCCCACCGGGAGTGCAGGGGTAGGTGTGTGGGGTTGTTTTTGTTTTTTTGGTTTTGTTTTTTAATGATTATTTCTTGGTTTTTAACCATGTCTCCTTTCTTTCTTTTTTTAGACATCAAGAAATCTGACAATCCACTAGACTTCCTTGAAAGCTGTACTTCAAATATGGTAGATAAGTAAATCCCTTTCCCTACAATCTTTATCTACTTGAGAAAATGCAATCTACACACTACAGTCTGTGCCCACTCCCCACCTCTCCATATCAGAGAATGGAATACTATTTGTGTGTTTTTTGTTTTTTTTTTATATATATATATTTTTATTTCACCCTTTTTTCCTATGCAATATTAAAAGTTTCTATTTAAAATTTGTGTGGCTTTTTCCTCTTTGTAACTATTACTACGTTAACCTACTCTAGTGTGCATAAAATGTTTTAATTTCTATTTTAGTAGAGGAATGCTTGAAGTGACTTCTGCTTTGGTATTGAGAATTATTTTATCAAATTCAAAGTAAGATCCTCCGCCCCAGTATATCTGAATACACACACTTGACTGAAATATACCAAGACGGAGAACAAAGTGTGTACTTGCAGAGGCAATCGCAGACCATAGCCCGTAGATACCAGCTGCAAAAATATTTAGCGGCTTCTAGAGTAATCTATAACTTCTCTAAAATTCAGACAGTGCTAATTTAAAATGTAGGCAAACTGTCAGACTATATTTTTATTGTGCAAGCAAAGGCTACATTATGCCATATCGTTAATCTAGGCAACAGTACAGGAACAGCTTACACATACTTCATAAAAGTACAATGTTGGCAGTGTTTGCCTTTTCTTAGTTTACCCTTTTAAGCAGAAAACTGAAGGTTTGTACAGGGTGCACTACTACAATACCGTATTGTATTAAAGAGAACCTTTTGGTCCTTTTAAAAAACAAATCAGCAGCTGTAAATACTAGTTCAGAGTACAGAGCTATAGTTTTTTTACATTGAAACTGCCAGCCAATGATTGTGTGCAAGTGCAGCAATATATAGTTACTGATGTCACCTTATCAGTCTGACTATGAGATGGTAGCTATAGTTACTGACCTTTTGTGTATTAATTTGTTTAGAACTATGCATAAATGGGTTCTTGCATTTGAGCAAAGGTGCCTTTTTTTTAAATTCATGCACATGCTACGTTTTGTGCTTTTTAAGGAAGTGTGTGGGCTTTTTTTTTTTTTTTTTTTCTTATGTATGGCGAGGCCTCCATTGAGAGCAGAGCCAATGCAGCAAGACTTGGGGCTATAAAGATACTACATCCAAACCTGTACTGTATTAGGCCATTACATTCAGTACTTGCCCCTTGCTTTAAAAAAAAAAATCTTGCATAATAGATGTGAACACCAGTGATGTGCACCACCAGTCTTTGAAAATAAGACCTCCCTGGCTCCCTGCAGATCCAGATAAGTATGTAGAGGGGTTGTGATTTGCATGCTTGTTTGTTTCAATTCAGTCAGGATCCTGGTGATGGGGACAGCCAGGTGATTGGCCTTTTCAGAAGATCAGCAATTGTGTCTTCCAAAATTTCCTTTAGTAAAGTGTTTCTTAATATGCAGCATTGGTGTGAAGTGTATAGTATGTATATCTTTTTCAAAACTGATTTTAGGGACATGTTCATTCTCATTAGACCATACCCTGATTAATGCTTTGTACCAACTGCTAACTTGTATGTCTATTTGCAGGTAATGCGTACCCCCTTGAAGTCTGAATCGATGACTGCAGTATCTGATTTAATAGTCTTTTCACCGATGGAAAGTTAACATTTTGTGAAGGATTGGGAGCCTATGTCTGCCTGTGCAAACCAGAAGATTTCCATTTGTGCTGTTTATGTATTTTTATATTTTTAAGATCAAAACTGTTTTTAAGAGTTATTTTTGATGCTGTTTTATCACATTTACTGCTATGTTACATGTTTCTGATAAGCTAATTGTTTAGGTTTAATGTTTAGGTTTAATGTTTTGGCTGTTCATATGCAGAGGCTTTAATTGTAGGAAAATCTGCAAAACCGAAATGTAAATTAGTAAAACAGAATTTCTGTTGCAGAAGTCTGATACAGTTATTATAAAGGATAGTTTGTTGTATTTAATGCGCACATGCTTGTATTATAGATAAGCTAAGTATGACTACAGTAAACAGCTTGTCAAAGTTGTTGTTTGCATTTTTTTTTCTATGGTACCCCCTTCGCAGGTGGTTTCAATACAAATACCTTCAAGGGGGACCAGCATGAAGTGATCAGCACCTAATTTTAACTAAAGTTCCACTTTAAAAAGAACATGTATATGATGGTTACACCGACAAATATTTATAAATTCAGAACAAGCAGTAAAGTGCTTTGACGCAAGACACCCTGAATCACGTCTGTAGCTATACAGTGAATATAGAAAAAAAGAACCCTCCTTTTTAAAATGCATTTTGTTGCTTTGCAGCCTGAAATGAAGACTGACACAGTTTTTGCCAGCTATATTTACTCAGCTTATAACATCCAAGTGAAAGATGGAACATGTCAGGGGGAAAAAAAATCAAAAACCAAATCGCTGAGGAAAAGATCACCCCCTCCTAAAAATGACTTGTAAACTCAATCAGGTGTAGTTAGTGACTTTCTAAATGGCACACAAGGCCTGGAGCATTTCGGTCCCTGGTAGTGCAACTAAAGCAAACCAACTATGGGTGGCAAGGCACTGTCAAAAGATCTCCGGGATAAAGTTGTAGATGGGCACAAGTCAGGAGATGGATACAAAAAAAAAACTTTAAAGGCTTTATCAATGTCTAGAAGCACAGTGAAGTCTATTAAGAAATGGAATTGTGTGCATGTGACAATATCACAAATTCTTTACTAATGTGGCTTGTACGGGAGGGTTGCGGAGAAAAAAAGGCCACATGCAGTCACTATGAGCTTTTCTAAAATGCACCTTAAAGATTCTGAGGCCATGTGGAAAAAGGTGTTATAGTCAGATGAGACTAAAATTTTATTATTTGGCCTGTATACCAAATGCTATGTCTAGTGGCAATTCAATACAGCTCACCATCCAAATAATAGCATTCCTACAGTAAACGATAGAGGTGGTAATATCCTGTTATGGGGGTGTTTTACTGGAGCACTTCTCAGAAAAGAAGGAAGAAATGGATGGGGCAAAATACCGTCAAATTCTTGCAGATAACCTGCTGCCCTCTGCCAGAAATTTGTCAATCGAAAGGTTTGCTTTCTAACATGACAATGACCCAAAGCACACAGCAAAAATGACCACACAATGGTTGAAGGAGAAAAAGATGATTGTGCTTGCATGGCCTAGTCAGAGTCCAGACTTAAACCCCATTAACCACTTCACATCCCGCCCATTATCATATGATGTCCGCAGGAGCGATCTCCCATCCTAGGTGGGAGTCATATGACGTCCTGGGATTTCCAGCCATCTGGGGGGGGTGCGCCCCCGCTGCGTCACTCGGGAGCCAGTGAGCGTGCCCGGCACCGCAATGGCCGCCTGGCACCCGCAATTGTCTGTTAACAGAGCAGGACTGTGGATCTGTGCATGTGTGTAAACACATCCACATCCTGTCAGGTGAGAGGAGACCGATCATGTATTCCCAGTACAGAGAAACACCGATTGGTCTCCTCCCCTTGTGAGTCCCCTCCCCCTACAGTTAGAATCACTCCCTAGGTTACACAATTAACCCCTTGATCGCCCCCTAGTGTTAACCCCTTCCCTGCCAGCGACATTTATACAGTAAACAACGCATTTGTATATGTTAAATGGAAGTGATCTCGCGCATTGAAATCTATTCACACAATGAAATATTGCAAAAATTGTAAAGTGCGTAATAATTAAGTGAATAAAATACAGTGGGTGAAATGTCTCAATCGATAAAAATGAAATATCAGTATATAAAGTGCTCTAGATCCATGCAGTGGGGGTTCAGGTTCATAAAGTGAACAAGTGAAGGGCTCAATCCTGGCCGTGAAACTGCATAAAGTGACTCAGTGTTAAAATAAACAGGTTGGCCAAAGTTCATAAAAGTCCTCTTAGAAAGTCGCTTCCTCTTCCCAATCAATGGTGGGTAATCCAGATGGCTCTTTTCTTAAAGCGGGGTTCCACCCAAATTTTGAACAATATCTATATGTATTCTCTTCCTTGCCTAGATGCTGACATGCTGTTTAAAAAAAATTTCAATCGCCGTAATTACCTTTAATTTTTGTATTCTTCTTTGCACTTCCTGGTTCTCCTCCCGTGGGAGTAGGCGTGTTTCTAGCCTCTCCCAGACTCCTGGGAGCTAGTCTCCGGCTTCCCAGGATGCCACTGAGCATGTGCGGGAACAAGCGGTGAATGCTGGGAGCACAGCATTCACCACATCCAGGAAATAAATGCTTGTGGGCTTCAAATGCCCACAATGAAGATGGAAACCGCCTGCAGTGAATAATATAAGTTATTCTTTCCGACAAAATCTGACACAGGCGGACATATTACACACAATATGTGAGTATGTAATGCTGAGAAGAAAAGTTTGTGAATGAACTAAAAAAAAAAAAAAAAAACGATAGTTAGGTGGACCCCCGCTTTAATGGTATCTCAGCTCATTAATATCCAAAGAAGTGTCCATATCCATAGTGTTCTCTGTATACAAATTTATTCAAAGCCCCCAAATAGACAAGTTGCACTTACAAAATAAAACTTTAAAATCACATAACCTCCAGAGTAGCACCACCCTGTCCACATACACAGTTCTTGGCTGGACGTGACTATCAGCTCCTCCCTTCTAGACGCGTATCGGCCAATCACAGGCCTTCCTCTACTGAGGAAGGCCTGTGATTGGCCGATACGTGTCATCTCAGTAGAGGAAGGCTGTGATTGGCCAATCACAGGCCTTCCTCTACTGAGGAAGGCCTGTGATTGGCTGATACGTGTCTAGAAGGGAGGAGCTGATAGTCACGTCCAGCCAAGCACTGTGTATGTGGACACGGTGGTGCTACTCTGGAGGTTTTTATGTGATTTTAAAGTTTTTATTTTGTAAGTGCAATTTGTCTATTTGGGGGCTTTGAATACATTTGTATACGGAGAACACTATGGTCTCTATACTTATTATTTACATGTCCTGAACTCATGGAATCTTGAGCCAAGCTGGGAGATGATCCGCTTCTTTGGATATTAATGAGCGGAGTTACCATTAAGAAAAGAGCCATCTGGATTACTCACCATTGATTGGGAAGAGGAAGAGACTTTCTAAGAGGACTTTTATGAACTTTGGCCAACCTGTTTATTTTAACACTGAGTCGCTTTATGCAGTTTCACGGCCAGGATTGAGCCCTTCACTTGTTCACTTTATGAACCTGAACCCCCACTGCATGGATCTAGAGCACTTTATATTCTGATATTTCATTTTTATCGATTATTGAGACATTTCACCCACTGTATTTTATTCACCTAATAATTATTATGCACTTTACAATTTTTGCAATATTTCATTATGTGTGAATAGATTTCAATGCGCGAGATCACTTCCATTTAACATTTCCATTTAGGTGTAGTGTGAACACTTTTAGATTTTGCTGCTATCTTTTCAGATATCACCACACATATATTTTTAATATTTATCATTTATTTGTCATTTTGTACACATTCCTTACAATTACTCATTAATACGCAAAGGACACTTCCAAATGCATTTGTATAGCACTGATCGCTGTATAAATGTGGTGTCAAAAGTGTCTGATGTGTCTGCCGCAATGTCGCAGTCACGATAAAAATCGCAGATCGCCACCATTACTAGTTAAAAAAAATAATAATAAAATCGGCATAAACTATCCCCTATTTTGTAGACACTATAACTTTTGTGCAAACCAATCAATATACGCTTATTGCGTTTTTGTTTTGTTTTTTTTACCAAAAATATGTAGAAGAATACATATCGGCCTAAACTGCGGAAAAAAAAAAAATTGGGATATTTATTATAGCAAAAAAATTTTTTTTAATTTTTTTCCCCGACCTTGATGCTCTTATTTTGTTTATGGCGCAAAAAATAAAAACCGCAGAGATGATCAAATACCACCAAAAGAAAGCTCTTATGTGTGGGCAAAAAAATGATAAAAATTTAATTTGGGTACAGTGTTGCATGACCGCACAATTGTCATTCAAATTGCGACAGTGCTGAAAATTGGCTTGGGCAGGAAGGGGGCCTTGTATTGAAACGGTTAAATATGTGGAATGACTTGGAAGACTGCAGTCCACAAATGGTCACCATCAAATTTAACTGAACCTGAGCAGTTCTGTAAAGAGTGGGCAATGTTAGTAGATACATATCTGAACAGCCCAAAGGCTGTAATTAAACCAAACTGTGGTATAACAAAATACTGACACAAGGATGATCATTTTTCCAACTTGGTCATTCTGTTTTTTGAATTTTTATATATATATATATATATATATATATATATATATATACATACATACATACATTTCTGACATGTTGATGTTATATCTTTCACTTGGATGTTATAAGTTGCAATGAGTAAATGCAGCTGAATAAAACAAACTGTCAGTCTTCATTTCAGGCTTCATTCACAGCATTCTTTAACTATCCTCTTTTGGGTGGGAATCTGTATGCTACCAGGAAAGGGGAGTATACAATTTTCCATTTTCCTGGAACATTGTGGCGGCATACAATGGAAACTAACTTGCCGTATGTCATAGTGCAAGAAAACCTTGGTAATGGTCAGTAGCATAGCACAACAAATGTTACTGTCGTGAGCTGAGCCAGGTTCACCTAATAAAGCGTAATAAGGGTGGTCTGGGAGGACCATATTGCTAACTTGCCACAGGAGACACTCGGCACTGTGCTATCCACAGAGCCGCTACTGACCTGGTTGAATGTGCTTTTAAGGCTCCATGCACACTGGAGCTCATAAAAGCTTTTTCTGGACGCCAGATTGCTGGCAGAAAACGCTGATTGAAAAATGAGATTTTAACAGTATTTTGTACTAGCGTTTATGCGTGTTTTTTAGCGTTTATGGTCGTTTTTAATTAAAATATATAGAAGACACTTCTAAAAAAAAAAAAATCCCAAAATGCGTTGAAAAAATAGAACGGCGAATGCTAATTAACACGCGTTTATCAGTGTTTGGCGTTTTTTGTGGTCAGAAAAATGGCACTTTGAACGTGATTTTATTTCCACTGCTGATAATGCACACATGGACATTTTTTAGCTTTTGACACATAGGATAACATAGAGTGGAGTTTATGGGCTGTCAAAGAGCCGTTTTTGGGCATTTTTTTTTTTTTTTTTTTATAAGCTTCAGTGTGCATGGAGCCTTAGTCTTCAGGAATAGGAAGGTCTTGTGAGGAGTAGACTTTTTTTTTTTAATGGTCTTATCAATCTAGGAAGCAATTGTATGTGTTGATTCTGACTAACCCTGGCTTAAATCATGTTTGAGCCAAACACAGAATTCAAATTTCCTGAATGAAAAGGGGGCTGCCAAACATGCCATTAGGCCTGATTCACACCTATGCATTTTTAGTGCATTTTGCAGATTTGCACCACAGTCCATCTACCATGGTTTCCTATGGAACACGTTCTGTAATGCAAATCTGCAAAATGCAAAAAGCACTTAAAATGCATAGGTGTGAATCAGGCCTGAGAGTTAGACCAACATCCAGGGGATGTGCTTCTCTCGCTTCACCAAGAAAGACAGTAAATTTGACTTCCTGATTAAAGTGGATGGAGAAAGACCCCTTATGGATAAAAGTAGTCTGGGAGTTTTAGGACTGTTCTGTCTGGGTAGAACGTTGGGTGAGGTTCCTCGAGTACAAAAGCCTGCAGCTCTGACACCCTTTTTACAGGTTTTAGCCAGCAGAAATGTGGTCTTCAGGGTTAGAGTACAGCCAATTCTGTATGACAGATATGAGGCTTTGATAGAGCTGAGGACCATAGGCAAGTCACGTTTAGGGAACAATGGTTTCCTGGCAGGCCTTTAACGTCATGCAAGCCTTAAAAGAATTGCCTCATTAAAGGTTTAAGGCCTCCCTAAACCCCTGTAAGTGTGGACGAGGCTGAACTAAACGTATTTGAACCTAGGCCCTTTTCCAGCTCCAGTTGTAAGAACTCTGGAACCTAGGCTGGTTTTGGTGATAAAGGACTCCAGGCTTTTGCTCCGTTAAATCTGCTAATTTTACCCATATTCTCTGGTCTGTCTTATTCATGGAGACCTCTATGGCTTGACACAAGGTAGCCACTATGTGCACTGAGCACCCTTGAGTTGGTAACCTCCGCCTCTCAACTTCAATGCCATCAAACGTAGTCTCCTGGGGCTGGATGACAAAACTGGCCATGAGAGAGCAGATCCGTTGTCTTTGGCAGAGGCAGCGGTGACTGAATGCTCAACTGTAGGAGAGATAGACACCAGAGCCTCCTCAGCCAGAATTCTACCATTTCACTGCTGTCTAGGTACAGTGCAACTCTTGTCCCTCTTTAAAAAAAAAAAAAAATGAATGCCAGAAGGGCTTTGAACGCTGCTCTGAGTGAGAGAGCATTCAATACTATGCCTCATAAGCTGAACATCCTATGACCTTGAGCAGCCTGCTCTTTGAAATGTGTCCCCCCAGCCTTTCTGGCTGGGGTCTAATATAATTGACCAATTGTCAATTTTGAATGGAACATCAAGAAGAACCAAGGATACTCGGGCACTCTTCTGATGGAAGAGACTTCACTTCCAAAGCACCTTTAATTTTCTCTATTAGAGGATGGATCATCCCTTGTGGAAGTTCTATTGAATTTTTCTGTGTATCCAAAAATGCCCCCAGGAATCTCACTCTTTGGGCTGGGCAGAGGAAGTTTTTCCAATTATTTAGCCATCAAGATTTTGTAGATCGTGTGGCAGAGCATCCCAATGCTGGATACGTATTTCCTGATTCCTGGCTAGAAGGATGCTGCCCAAGTAGTGGTGTAAGCTCACCCCCCTCGCTATTGAAGACAATAGGACCTTTGTGAATGTCCTAGGGGAGGTGGACAGACCAAAAGGGGAGAGGCACCGAAACCGGTAATGGAAATTAAATGCGCTACGTAAACTGTTGGCGCTATATAAATCCTGTATAATAATAAAATGCAGGATGGATTGGGACAATTAGGGGTCTGTTAAATCTGGGAGATTGGATAGGTTTATCAATAATAAAATTGATTGTAGGTTCTCTATCTTGCACGACTCCAATTTCTTATCGTACATCATGGGACACAGAGCCATAGTAGTTACTATGTGAGTTATAGGCCACCTTCAGGTGATGGACACTGGCACGCCCTAAGACAAAAAGTGCACTCCCTATAAAACCCCTCCAACTACTGGGAGTACCTCATTTTTTTTCGCCAGTGTCTAAGGTGTTGGTCACTAGTAAAGATGTGCTGTGCTGAGCTCCACTGGAGCAATCCTTGCTGAGGCTAGCCATGCAGCCAGGTCCATTCAAAGTGTCTTTTTGGCCGAATTGAATGGTACCCGGGCCTTGTATCCGAAGGAACGAGGTCTTGCCTGTAACGTTTCTCTTTTTAGAGAGTTGGACCCGAGATCCAGTACTTTTTGATATTAAGGCCATAAAGTTTTTACTGGCGGTGGTGCTATTACAGGTCCAGAATTGTGGGTTTCCTCGAGGTTCCCCAGCTCCTGAAGGTGTAACGGAACCCACCGTGAAGGGTGAAGATTGGGTCTGTTGGTTTATCACAGAAAACCCTGCGGCAGGAAAGGTAAGTGGAGTCTTCTAAGAAATTTTTAAAATTTTTCTTATGAAATGTCTCCTTTAAATTTAGTAAGTGTTGTCATGCCTATGTGTCACCACTGGGGGCTGTATTGAGCACTTACCGTCTCATGCTTCTCAGAAAGCCCACGTTGTGTCTAGGAAGCAGCAGTCTTCTTCCTCCAGCCAAGCAGCAGACCTTCAGTAAGTCTGGGGGTTCCCTCTCCCCACCAGATGCCCCCTATGCCGTTTTTTTCTTCCCCTTTGCTCGTGGAAATAGCGCCACAAGTTTAAAAAAAAGACAACGCGAACGGCACACCGCTCGGCAGCTTCCAGACCCCCTCGCCAGTCCTCCAGGGAGGACCCTGTGGATCCCATAGGATCGGGAGCCCGCGTGGGAAAGGGCTCTTTTTTTTTTTAAAAAAGAGGGGAAGGGCTGTAGGCGACGGGGGGGTGGGGCTTAGCACAGCATTGACATCCTCCAACATCTGGCGCAGGAAGGTATGTTTTAAAAGGCACCATTTGTTCTGTTACATGCTGCAGGAGGGACTCAAGAGCAAAGGTGGCATATAAGAGATTTGGTGACATAGGCATTCCTTTTGACACATTTACTACTGCATCAGGCTGAGCATTAATATCGGCGACAGGGCTGGATTATTGCTCAAGTGGTAGATGCATTCCTTCTGGTAGTACCTCTGCTTTGTGCATCAGGCTATGGTCGGAAGGGCGGTGAAAAACACCTCATAAAAGGGCTCTAAAAGGACTACTACAGTCACACGGAAGCCTAGAACCATCACAAAAAAAGATGGCATCCTCCCCTGAGAGTAATATGGCTGGTCAGAGTAAGCCATCAGGAGGGGCAAGTGTTGCAGCTGCTCTTAACACTGCAGCCCCTATGTATATTACTAAGGAGATTTTTTCTTCAACCATTTTTGATGGTTGAAGATGATTTTTGACCAAACAATTGATGCTTTAATTGCATCCCAAAGTGTGAGTAAGCGTAGCAGGTTCCCGTCTATTGCTCAGGACCTTCTTTTACTGAGGAATAAGGAGCAAGAGATGCTTAATTCCCTTTTAAAGGACCAGGAAGAGGCTGAAGTCTCCTCTTCTGAAGAACCTGATACGGAAGTGTCAGGTTGGCAGGAAAGATTGTTGGTACAGTCTCTCACTGAATTGGTCCGCTCCACATTTTTACTGCCAATAACGCAGTCGGTCGATGAGCCCACTTCTGCTTTGGGCTCACTAAAGCCTCCCCAATCTTTTCATTCTTTTCCTATCCATTCATGGCTACGGAAGCTAATGTATTCTGAGTGGGAGCACCCAGATAAACAGTTTTTTCCTCCAAAAAAGTTTTCAATACTTTATCCTATGGAGGAAGAGTTTTATACGAAATGGGCAATTCCAGCAATTGATGCTGCTATATCATCTGTAAATAAAAATCTGACTTGTCCCGTAGACAATGCTCATATTCTAAGGGATCCAACAGATAAAAAGTTGGAGTTCCTTTTTAAAAATTATATTACGCTGGCAGGTTCAGTCGTTCAACCTGCACTGGCAGCGATTGGAGTATCTCAGTCCTTAAAGGACCAGTTTAAAGAGGTACTCAAAGTTATTCCTGATCAGCAGGCCCAGGAGTTGGCTGGGATATCAGAAGCATTGTGTTTCACAGTAAACGCTATGAAAGATTCTATTCTCCAGGCCTCACGGCTCATGCTAGGGCTGGTACATGTGCGTAGAATCCTATGGTTGATAAATTGGTCAGCAGAAGCGCCATGCAAAAAGTTCTTGGCCAGTTTCCCTTTTAATGGTGAACGATTGTTTGGAGACGATCTGGATAAGTATATCCAAAGAATTTCTAACAGGAAAAAGAGGTTTAAGCATTTTTCTTTTATTCAAACCTGTTCACGGTTCCAAAACCAAGCGGGGATGTCAGACCTATTTTAAATCTCAAAGATCTGAATTGGTTTTTGAATATCCGGTCTTTTCGCATGGAGTCAATCCGATCAGTAGTCTCCATCCTACAAGGGGGAGAACTTCTGGCGTCAATCGACATAAAGGATGTATATAGGCAATAATGAATCAATTAAATTAGATAAATATATAAATACACAATTATAAATATATAAAGTGTCTCTTCAGTATTGCAGCAGCGCTGTGCACCCCAATTAAACACGGTCTCCTTCTTAATCTATTTCAGAAAGTTCAAACACGGATCTGATAGCCAGAGTCCCACCAATAAATAATCAAGATGTATTCTGTGAGGGTAGTAATCCTTTCACCAAGCGATACACCACGTGCTGGGGTCCCCAATGAAAACTCACTCACCAGAAATCAGATCAATAAAAGCCTTGATTAATAGTAGTAAATCTGCATCAATATCCAAAGCGACCACCAGATGTCAGTATTATTCCCAGTAGTTCCAATAGGATATGTAGAAGAAACAAAAATGCTCACATAGCGTGATACTGCTAAATAGGGATGAGCTTCGAGTTCGAGTCGAACTCATGTTCGACTCGAACATTGGCTGTTCGCCAAACAGCGAACAATTTGGGGTGTTCGCGGCAAATTCGAATGCCGCGGAACACCCTTTAAAAGTCTATGGGAGAAATCAAAAGTGCTAATTTTAAAGGCTAATATGCAAGTTATTGTCATAAAAAGTGTTTGGGGACCTGGGTCCTGCCCCAGGGGACATGGATCAATGCAAAAAAAAGTTTTAAAAACGGCCGTTTTTTCAGGAGCAGTGATTTTAATAATGCTTAAAGTCAATCAATAAAAGTGTAATATCCCTTTAAATTTCGTACCTGGGGGGTGTCTATAGTATGCCTGTAAAGGGGCGCATGTTTCCTGTGTTTAGAACAGTCTGACAGCAAAATGACATTTTGAAGGAAAAAACTCATTTAAAACTACCCGCGGCTATTGCATTGCCGACAATACACATAGAAGTTCATTGATAAAAACGGCATGGGAATTCCCCAAAGGGGAACCCCGAACCAAAATTAAAAAAAAAAATGACGTGGGAGTCCCCCTAAATTCCATACCAGGCCCTTCAGGTCTGATATGGATATTAAGGGGAACCCCGGCCAAAATTTTTAAAAAAATGACGTGGAGTTCCCCCTAAATTCCATACCAGACCCTTCAGGTCTGGTATGGATTTTAAGGGGAACCCCGCGCCAAAAAAAAAAAAAAAAAACGTCGTGGGGTCCCCCCAAAAATCCATACCAGACCCTTATCCGAGCACGCAACCTGGCAGGCCGCAGGAAAAGAGGGGGGGACTAAGTGCGGCCCCCCCTCCCTCCTGAACCGTACCAGGCCACATGCCCTCAACATTGGGAGGGTGCTTTGGGGTAGCCCCCCAAAACACCTTGTCCCCATGTTGATGAGGACAAGGGCCTCATCCCCACAACCCTGGCCGGTGGTTGTGGGGGTCTGCGGGTGGGGGGCTTATCGGAATCTGGAAGCCCCCTTTAACAAGGTGACCCCCAGATCCCGGCCCCCCCGTGTGTGAAATGGTAAGGGGGTACTTATACCCCTACCATTTCACGAAAAAAGTGTCAAAAATGTTAAAAATGACAGACAGTTTTTGACAATTCCTTTATTTAAATGCTTCTTCTTTCTTCTATCTTCCTTCATCTTCTGGTTCTTCTGGCTCTTCTGGTTCTTCCTCCGGCGTTCTCGTCCAGCATCTCCTCCGCGGCGTCTTCTATCTTCTTCTCCTCGGGCCGCTCCGCACCCATGGCATGGGGGGGAGGCTCCCGCTCTTCTCTTCTTCTTTTCTTCTCTTCTTCTCTTCTTCATTTTCTTCTCCGGGCCGCTCCGCAATCCATGCTGGCATGGAGGGAGGCTCCCGCTGTGTGACGGCACTCCTCGTCTGACAGTTTTTAAATAACGGGGGGCAGGGCCACCCGGTGACCCCGCCCCCCTCTGACGCACGAGACATGACGGGACTTCCCTGTGGCATTCCCCGTGACGTCACAGGGAAGTCCCGTCAAGTCACCGTGCGTCAGAGTGGGGCGGGGTCACCGGGTGACCCCGCCCCCCCCCCCCCCCCCGTTATTTAAGAACTGTCAGACGAGGAGCGCCGTCACACAGCGGGAGCCTCCCTCCATGCCAGCATGGATTGCGGAGCGGCCCGGAGAAGAAAATGAAGAAGAGAAGAAAAGAAGAAGAGAAGAGCGGGAGCCTCCCCCCCATGCCATGGGTGTGGAGCGGCCCGAGGAGAAGAAGATAGAAGACGCCGCGGAGGAGATGCTGGACAAGAACGCCGGAGGAAGAACCAGAAGAGCCAGAAGAACCAGAAGAACCAGAAGATGAAGGAAGATAGAAGAAAGAAGAAGCATTTAAATAAAGGAATTGTCAAAAACTGTCTCTTGTCATTTTTAACATTTTTGACACTTTTTTCGTGAAATGGTAGGGGTACTTATGTACCCCCTTACCATTTCACACAGGGGGGGGGCCGGGATCTGGGGGTCACCTTGTTAAAGGGGGCTTCCAGATTCCGATAAGCCCCCCGCCCGCAGACCCCCACAACCACCGGCCAGGGTTGTGGGGATGAGGCCCTTGTCCTCATCAACATGGGGACAAGGTGTTTTGGGGGGCTACCCCAAAGCACCCTCCCAATGTTGAGGGCATGTGGCCTGGTACGGTTCAGGAGGGAGGGGGGCCGCACTCTCGTCCCCCCCTCTTTTCCTGCGGCCTGCCAGGTTGCGTGCTCGGATAAGGGTCTGGTATGGATTTTTGGGGGGACCCCACGCCGTTTTTTTTTTTGGCGCGGGGTTCCCCTTAAAATCCATACCAGACCTGAAGGGTCTGGTATGGAATTTAGGGGGAACCCCACGTCATTTTTTTTTTTTTTTAATTTTGGCCGGGGTTCCCCTTAATATCCATACCAGACCTGAAGGGCCTGGTATGGAATTTAGGAGGACTCCCACGTCATTTTTTTTTTTTAATTTTGGTTCGGGGTTCCCCTTTGGGGAATTCCCATGCCGTTTTTATCAATGAACTTCTATGTGTATTGTCGGCAATGCAATAGCCGCGGGTAGTTTTAAATGAGTTTTTTCCTTCAAAATGTCATTTTGCTGTCAGACTGTTCTAAACACAGGAAACATGCGCCCCTTTACAGGCATACTATAGACACCCCCCAGGTACGAAATTTAAAGGGATATTACACTTTTATTGTTTGACTTTAAGCATTATTAAAATCACTGCTCCTGAAAAAATGGCCGTTTTTAAAACTTTTTTTTGCATTGATCCATGTCCCCTGGGGCAGGACCCAGGTCCCCAAACACTTTTTATGACAATAACTTGCATATAAGCCTTTAAAATTAGCACTTTTGTTTATTCATGTTCGTGTCCCATAGACTTTAACGGTGTTCGCGTGTTCGAACAAACTTTTTTCCTGTTCGCATGTTCTGGTGCGAACCGAACAGGGGGGTGTTCGGCTCATCCCTACTGCTAAACATCTTTATTTGAACCATCCAAACATCCCCTTAAAACCATGCGTACCAAAATTTAATAAACATTGAGCAAAGATAACAAAGTGCACTGTGCCTGATTGCGTCCTCCAGTCATGAAAACCTGTCAGGAGCGCTCCCTGTGTGTAACCACAGTCACACGCTTCCTGGTTCCTCGGTTGGTGGAGCGCATGCGTCACTTCCTGTGCGAAACGTCCCTAACGTTTCGTCACTTCCTGGACTTCTTCTGAGGGCGTGACACACAAGAAAGGAGGCCGGTATTTATATAAGTGGCAGGCGGAACAGCCAATCAGCAGAAGCAGACGCCCGGATGACTCACACATCCCCGCCCCTAATGCTAAATACTGTCAGCAATGTGTGAAATAACATCATCCGGACATTCTGCTCCCACAGGTCGTATTAAGCATGACAATACCGGTTCTAGTGGAAGATGACCTAATGCATAAAAAACAAGTACCTTGAATACCTGCAATCATTCAGTGTATGCGGCGCGGACATTGATCCGCAGCGCTATCATTGAGCAAGCACACTTTCGGTATTCATTAAAACTGATTAAAATATTCACTCTCAAAATATAAAAGTTTTCAGTAAACAAGAATTGTCTAGCAATTTTACATCATACATTGCTTATCCTATGAATAAAGATAAAAACTGCATAGTGATTTCCTAGCACGTATTGAATAATCGCATACGCTAAATTGCACCTGATAAACATATGTTGGAATATTAAAATAAATATATTGTCTAGCAATTTTACATCATACATTGCTTATCCTATGAAAAGATAAAAACTGCATAGCGATTTCCTAGCACGTATTGAATAATCGCATACGCTAAATTGCACCTGATAAACACATGTTGAAATATTAAAATAAATATGTATTAAAATTGTATATATAAAATGTATATATGTACATATATAAAATATATGACAATCCACATGTAAATATATGTATATAAAACATCTATATATAAAACGTGATCATACTGGAGTCAAAATTTCATTATAATAAAACATTACACTGTGATAAAATGAAACTGGAACCATACCCCAGGGTATGTCTATGTGTCACTGATGAAACAATTTATGTCAAGCTCTATGTTAAGACCCTTGTGGGCAATCACATCCACAGAATAGATCCAATGGTTTTCACGTTTGGATAACTCTCGGATGCGATTTATGCCCCTCCAATGGGACTGGAGATGCTCAACCCCCAAAATTCCAATCCCGTCGGGTCACTATCATGTTTTAATTTAAAATGCAGTGAGACGTTATGATCCTTATAGCCTATTTTTATGTTGTTTATGTGTTCAGCTATTCTCACCCGTAATAGCCTTTTTGTACGGCCTATATAGATTAAACCGCAAGGGCATTTCAATGCGTACACCACAAAGGTGCTGTTGCATGTAATGAATTGTTTAATCCCGAAACTGCAATTATTAATCGGGGAAAGGAAACTATCAATTCCTCTAAGAGGTCTGGAGACTTCCCTGCAGGCTTTGCATCTCCTGCACGCAAAAAAGCCGTTGCGATCCCAAAATGTCGGAGGACGTTTAGGAGGGTCAATCACTTTCTTCACCACTCTGTCTCCAAAACTCATGGTTTTTCTATAAATGAACTGGGGCTCAGAAGGTAATACTGTGGTGAGGTTCTTATCTAACCGGAGTATATGCCAGTGTCTTCTGAAGATCTCCTCCACTTCCTTGTATTGAGTATGAAATTGAGAAATAAAGCCCCACTCTTTATTACGATTTTTTTATGTTGGTGCTACCTCAGAACCCACCGGCCGTGATTCATGTAAGCATGTAATTCTAGGTATTTCAGCCACTTCCTCCACCACCTTCTTCAGTTTCGTCGGGTCATATCCCTTGGCTGCAAATCTCTCTGTAAGGACTTTAGATTGAATCCAGAACTGTGTATCTTCAGAGCAGTTTCTTCTTATGCCCCGTACACACGGTCGGACTTTGTTCGGACATTCCGACAACAAAATCCTCGGATTTTTTCCGACGGATGTTGGCTCAAACTTGTTTTGCCTACACACGGTCGCACAAAGTTGTCGGAATTTCCGATCGACAACCACGCGGTCACGTACACCACGTACGACGAGACTAGAAAAGGCCGGTTCAGAACCAAGCGCGGCACCCTTTGGGCTCCTTTTGCTAATCTCGTGTTAGTAAAAGTTTGGTGAGAGACGCTTTTTCAGACTCGTGGCTTTCAGATCGTTTTCTGCTGTTCAGTTTGTGCTTGTGGGTTTGTATCTGCTCTTCAGTGCGTGCAAGCAAGTTCCGCGTGACTTTAGTCACTGTATTCTTGTTCGTTCGTTACTGGTTTTCAGGTCGCTCTTCACAGGCCTTGCTGTTCTTCAGTGCGTTCTGTTACTTCGTTCTGAGCAGCCGACCGTTTTCTAGCCATGTTTCGTATGCCTACTCCTCGTAGAGTTCGTGCTGTGCGGGGGCTTGGTGTTGGGGTCCTGACCTTGACACAAGTCCAGTCCATGAACAGGGTGGGGAGGAGTTCATGGACCAAGAATTGGTTGCTTCAGCGTGACCAGTTCTGTCATATGCCTTTGCTCCGTGAGATCCGTGAGAATAATCCTGATGATTTCAGGAACTTTCTCCGGATGACGGACCCCGTGTTTCACTGTCTGTTGGCTTCGCTGACCCCCTATATCAGCAGGCAGGATACCTGCATGAGGCAAGCCATCACTCCGGAGCAGAGGTTGGTCGCTACCTTGCGGTATTTGGCCACAGGGAGAAGCCTGCAGGACCTCAAGTTCTCGACAGGCATCTCCCCCCAGGCTCTGGGGATCATTATCCCAGAGACCTGTTCTGCCATCATCCAGGTCCTGCAGAAGGAGTATATGAAGGTAAGATTTTTATCCTTTTATATCACATTTTATGGTATTGAATGTTTGCTAATATATTGTATTTCTTTCCTCATTCCCTAATTACCATGATTGTAATATGCTGTGAATGTCCCCTTTGTTCTCATGCATGCTGGATTTTTATATAATTATTATTTTAGGTCCTTCATACATATTTGCCCTTCAATAACCTCCCCAGCATGGTGTCTCCTGGCCTATATTCACCTCATGTAGTCACTTAACAATGTATTTTTTCAGCTCCATAGTAGTGCTTTACCCCAAACACCCCCTAAAATGTTTGGAAATGTTATTTTTGATTTAAATTCAGGCAGAGGGCCAGAGGCTTTTTTTTGTGGTGTCCCCAAATTTTTTGTAACCCTCCCTCCCCCAACTGCTAAGTCAGCTGATCCCAATTCTCTATCTATCCTCAATCATCTATCTGCTGACTTTGCCAAACCCATACACACTATACCCATCTCTTTAGTGCTCAGATTTATGGATGAATTGCCCAAAGCATGTAGTGCAAGGGCCTGCCTGTATACTTTCCAATGGTACTGTTTAAAGTTCTTGTATCCTATTATGATCTTGATAGGTAATAGCAGAATGTCCAAATGTGCTCAAATGTGTACAGTGTGTATTTATATCTTTGTATTATGACACTTCTTACCTGTCCAGTGGGCTGCCAATAGTGTAACTAAGGAGGGGCTGTTCCAAGCAATACCCATTATTTAGGCATTCATCTCTAAATTAAGTGAAGAGGGTTACCTGTCCAAGAGTTCCCCCCTATAATGTTAGAAATGGCCCATGAGAGGGGGGGGAGGGGGAATATGATAGGTGTACCTTATACTTTGTTGTTGTTAAATTCCCCTTAATAAATGCTATCTGGAGGTTGCCCCATAATGTTTGTGTCTAATCTGCTTGCCATGTTTCTGTGAAAAAATAGTAATGTTTATTGTTTTTTCCTCAACAGTTTCCTTCCACGCCACAGGAATGGCAGACTGTGGCCTCCCACTTTGCCCAGCGGTGGGACTTTCCTAACTGCGGAGGGGCAATTGATGGGAAACACGTGCACATCGTCCCACCACCCAACTCGGGGTCGTACTATTATAATTACAAGGGGTTTAATAGTATAGTGATGTTGGCGGTGGTGTCGGCTAATTACGAGTTCTTGTATGTGGACATGGGGAAGAATGGCCGGATGTCCGATGGTGGAGTGATCGCCCAGACGGAGTTCTACAGGCGTCTCCAGAATGGCAGCTTGGACTTGCCACCTCCAGAGGACAATGTTGAAGGTCTCCCATTTGTGTTCGTTGCTGATGAATCGTTTGCGCTGGGGGACCACCTGATGCGGCCATTCCCGATGAGGACCCTCACCCCGGAACAGAGGGTTTTTAATTACCGGCTGGCCAGAGCCCGAAGAGTGGTGGAGAACACATTTGGAATCCTGGCCAGCCGGTTCCGATTATTTCTGACACCCATCCATATGGCGGAGTATAAACTGAACCATATAATACTTGCCTGCTGTGTTCTCCATAATTTTCTACGAAAACATTCAGCCAACTATGCTGGCTCAGTTGGGCCTGAGGCCGGAATCCCAAATCCATCAACACTGACTGCGCTTGAAAGCGGCCGTCCTGGCTTGCCCTCCCTGAATGCCCGTGATGTCCGGTTACGATACCTGGAGTTCTTTGCGGGTAGGGGGGCTATCAATATGCCAGACAATCTGTGACACCTTTTTCAAATAAAAAACAACCAAAAGAAATTCTTTGTGGCCATTTACTGCTTGTATTTGTTTTAGCTGACCCTGACAGAAATGTGTGGAGTGCAGAAAATGGCGTGATTGGGTAACCTTACAAAAAACACTGTTGGCTGGTATTTCCTAAATGCAAAAACACATTTCACTACAAGTGCACTTGCAACTGCACTGAACCTGCACTTGTAGTGCAAAGTGTATTTTCCCTTAGGAAATAACCCCCATTTTTGCATAAAACAGCAATTACATCATCCCAAAAGTGTTGTAGTGTTGAGACAATAATCCACACATTCTTGAGTAAGGCACTTTTTTATACCTGCACAATCACATGTGCATTTACGAAAGGTTTTTAAAACAAACCAACATGTTTGTTGTATAACAATTTTTGCAGTAGCATTATCAAAACTCGAAATAACCATTTCAGATAAAACAGGCCTGTGTAAAACCAACAAGAAAGCCAAAAAACTTGAACTTACAAAGTTCACATTAGGTAAAACCTGAAGGCTATATCAGACATCAGTATTTAGGAACTGTGTTTGATATAGCGTTCAGATGGGGGGAAATTACCCCTGGAAAAGCCAAATTTGGAAGATGCACACCAATTTACGAATGTCAACATGTGCTATCTGCCATCACGGGGGATCAAGGGACGTGTTTTGGGGGAGAAAGCCCTTCCTCACCGCTACTTTATAATTGAGGAAGGTGTTTCACCCCAAAACGCGTCCATTGATCTCCCGTGATGGCAGATAGCACATGTTGGCACACTGTGTGCATCCTCCAAATTTGGCTTTTCTAAACATTTTAAAAATTTTTGGAAGATTGGACCACAATAAAACAGGTGATTTTGTGGGGTTTTAAATTCGCCCCAAAACATCAATGATGGGGGGGTCTCTGGTCTCCTCGGATGAGGGGTGTCCTCCGAGTCTTTTCTCCCCTATGTAAAACAAAAATGGTATAATTAGCACACAGATATTTGATGGCAGAACTAGAAATAGGAAACATTGCTTGGAAGTGGGGTACAATTGTCTATTTTAGCCGAGTTCCAAGATGTATATTTTTTTTATTGTCCTTTGTCAAGCTGCAATACTTTACCTGTTTGGTACAAGCTTCACAGATGGAGACCCCCCTATAGTATACACTGGAGCACCTGTGTGCCCCCCCTAATAAAAATGGTGTTCTGGGGTCCCACACTAGTGCTCCAGTGTCCAGATGTGAAAACAGCTGCTCTGTGTCCTCTCCTTACACAGAATCTAGTTGTCATTTCAGTCTAGTAACAAACCCATCTACACAAACAAATATTTGGCATCCAAGTAGGCCCCAAAAAATGTGTGAAAATGCATATGGCCTAAACAATGGTGTTCTAGAGGCCGAAATAAAAATGTTTGATACGAACGAATAATGGGCCCATGAACATTAAAGTTGCCCTTTTAAACGTTACAATTAATAAAAGCATATGGAGCAGAACGAACGTAATAAAGACAGAAAGAATAGGAACACAGCACAACTACTTACTTTTTTGCAGCACTCTCCGGATCTTTCGGTACTGCTCTGGCTCTCTCAACTTCAGGTCCGACCACCGCTTCCTGAGCTGATCTTTAGATCTTCGTACCCCGAAATTCCTCTCCAGACTCCGGACCACTTTACCAATGATTTTGGCCTTTCGGATGTTGGGGTGGGGGTAAGGCCCATATTTTCCGTCATAGTCGGACTTCCTCATGATGTCTACCATCTCCAACATCTCCCCAAACGATATATTTGTGGCCTTAAAACGTCTCCTTCTGGATCGGGACGTGCCTGGATCCGGCCTTTCCTCCTTCTCCTCCTCGTTGCTAGAATTAGCATGCACCTGCTGTAACTCTGCCATCATGCTCTTCACCCACTGCGCCGAACGAAAAGGGGCGGGGAATACACTAGAAAGAACGTCAGGGGCGGGCGGAGTTACACGCATGCGCAGTGTGTATAGAGCGTAACACGCGTGCGTATTACGTACGATCTGTGAGCGGAGGAAGGAGCATTGGACGCGCCGATCGTAAGAACGAAGGTAAGAGACAAACTTGTGCCTATACTGCTTCTTGATTGAGGCCTATATTTTAACAAGATTAGGAGAGTTTTGTCTGACATTAGGCTTTGTCTTGTGTTGTGTCTTGCAGTGAACATGGATATCTTAATGAGAGATACTGACTTCATGTCACTATTCATTGATATGCTAAGGGAGCTGCCCTGTCTGTGGGAGATTACCCACCCCCATTTCAAGAACCAAGCAAAGAGGAAGGCAGCACTGGAGCAATTGTGTGAAATTGTGAAGCAGGTGATCCCCACGGCAGACATCACTTATTTAAAGATATTAATTGGTTGCCTGAGGAGTACATATCTGAGGGAGCGCAAGAAAGTCCTGGATTCACAGAGATCCGGAGCAGCAGATGACATCTATGTCCCCAGGATGTTGTACTACGACAGGCTGCACTTTCTGGCAGGCCAGACTGAACCCAGGCCATCCCTCTCCAGTCTTCCTTCCACGCTTCCTTCCCCCCCCGGCTGAGGCTTCTGACGCCCAACCTGGGCCTTCCAGGCCACATGTGGAGGAGCCCAGATTGAGCCAGGTATAGCATTCCTCTAAATATTTCTGCTTGTCCAATCAATGATGTTAACTAGATGTTAGTTGGGAGTACTAATTTAGGATTGTGATTGATGATGCAAAACATTACAACCATTTCCCTTTTTCATACACAGGGAAGTCTCAGCCAGGAGGTGGCCGGGCCGAGCCGGCTGGCTGATCTGCAGGTCCCTCCACCCCCCCTGAAAAGAGAAAGTGGCAGTAGGACGAGTGCCCTAGAGGAGGCTGCTATCAGATTCTTTTGGAGGGCTACAGAGGTCCTGGGAGCACCACACACCATGCAGGAGAACATTGCTGCATTCATAGCATATAAAATGCAGAGGATGGAGGAGGGCCAAAAAGCCATGTGTCAGGCCCTCATATCAGAGGCTCTGGAGAAAGGTATGAGGGGCCAAATTACACCTCACACACAGCTTTGGGATGGTCCTCCTCCTCCTCCTTCCTCTCCTCCAGGTCCTCCCAGTCCTCCTCCAGGTCCTCCCAGTCCTCCTCCAGGTCCCCCCAGTCCTCCTCCTCCTCCTCCCTCTCCTCCAGGTCCTCCCAGTCCTCCTCCAGGTCCCCCCAGTCCTCCTCCTCCTCCAGGTCCTACTCCTCTTCCTGCCACATCTCCAACTGCACAGCCACAGCCCGGAAGGAAGCGTGGAAGGAAGACTAGACAGTGATTGGCCTGGGTCCAGTCTGGTCGGCCAAAAAATGCAGCCTCTTGTGGTACCACAGCCTGGGGACACAGATGTCATCTGCTGCTATCCGAGTCTCTGTGAATCCCGGACCAGACTGCCCTCCCTTACATATGGACTCCTCAGGCCACCAATTTTGATGTTGAAGAATTGATGTCTGCCGTGGGGGTCCCAGGCTTCACTAATTTCTCTTGTTGATCCAGTGTTGCCTTCCTCTTTGTTTGGTTCTGATCCCTTAATAAAGGATTTTTGGTTTGAATTATACTCTCCTATGTGTTTTCCTTCAAAAATGACAGTTTGTTTGTGAGGATTCAGGTACATTTCAAATATACAATGTGAAATGAACAAGGGACACCAACAACAAAAAATCTCCTGGAGATTAAATAATAAAAGATAATAATGGTGTTGGGGTAACTTGACACACAAAACACACACAAAAATATTCTGGAGTAAAAATAAAAATAACATTGAACAAAGATCAGCCTTGGAAAAAATCCAAACATTAAGAAAAAAAAAGGCTTAAAATCCAAAAAAAAAAAACCATAAAAAATATAAAACTGTCAGATGTGACAACTAATAACAATATATTGAGGGAATCCCACTAAAAAAACACAAAGAAAAGTTTGTGAGAAGTGTGTGTGAATATGAGCATCAAAACTACTTAATTCTTGTCACATTATAAAGAAGAGAGTGCGCTGTATTAAACCATTTTGAACATTGCAGCGTGACGAAAGTGCTGTATCCATTGCGAACGCTAAGTTTACCAGATCGAGCTGTCCCGTGTCGGAATTTCTTCTGAGCATGCGTGGCACTTTGTGCGTCGGAACAGGCCACACACGGGCGAAATTGACGCGATCGGATTTTGTTGTCGGAAAATTTTATCTCCTGCTGTCCAACTTTGTGTGTCGGAAAATCCGATGGAAAATGTCCGATGGCGCCCACACACGGTCGGAATTTCCGACAACACGCTCCGATCGGACATTGTCCATCGGAAAATCCGACCGTGTGTACGGGGCATTACTCTCATAATCTGTCCTTTTGGGATATTCCGGAGCCATAATGGATGATGACCGCTTGAGATGGGCAAATAACTGTTCCTGTCTGTTTTTTTTAAATAAACTCTTGTTTCTAATTTATCGTTCACCCTATAAATGGTGACGTCCAAAAAGTTTATTTCTTCTTTATGCCATTCTGAAGTAAGCTTAATATTGTTGTTATTATTATTCAAGGCCTGTATAAATGCTCCTAACGACTCAGATGTACCATTCCAGATAAAAAACAGGTCATCAATGAAGCGTTTGTAAAATATAAGTTCCGGCCTTTGTTCTCTAAAAATGGTCTTATCCTCCCACTCCGCCATGAACAAATTGGCTATGCTGGGCACGAATTTCGCGCCCATCGCAACGCCTCTTTGTTGTGAGTAGACTGTACCGTCATACCAAAAATATTTATGACTAAGGCAGAAATCCAAGGCATTCCTAAGGAAAATCTTTTGGTTTTGGGGGAGATCCTCTCTTTGACTAAGGGCCCAATTGAGCGCCAATAAGGCATCATCATGCTGTATGATGGAGTAAAGAGAGGAAACGTCGGCTGTGACCAAAATTGCCTGCTCTCTTCCTATCAGGCTCACATTCTGCAAACAATTTAAAAAATTCTTAGTGTCCCTTATATATGAACGGGTATTAGTGACACTCTTTTGCAAGAACCGGTCCAAGTACTGACCCATTCTGGCAGAGACCGAATCAATACTGTTGACAATAGGTCTTGCTGGAGGATTATAGGGGTCTTTGTGAATCTTCGGCAAGGTGTAGAGCGTGGGGATCCAACTGCTGGTGGGTAACAGGAACCTTTTCTCTTTGTCCGTTAGTACCCCACTTTTTGAACCCATGTGTACTAGAATATCCAATTCATGCCTATAGGGCAGGGTGGGGTCATTCTTCAGACGTTTATATGTTACTTCATCTGAGAGTATCTCCATAATCTGGTTATGATAGAACTCCTTTGAGAGTATTACTACCCCACCCCCCTTATCGGCTGGTCTTATGATGATATCTTTTCATTTCTCCAACATGGTAATCCCCTCACTGATATGCCTTACATTCATTTGTTTATCGGGTTTCAGATGTTCCAAATCTCGTAGTATTAACCCTTTGAATACCTCAACTTGATGGTTGGGATTGTTGAGGGGGTTAAATAGGGACTTATTTTTAAGACCACTATTGACCACCTCCCCTGGCTTATGAGTTACCGCTGATATATTAAGGGTGCATCCCAAAAAATACTTTTTAATATTTATCTTCCTAATATATTTGTGGATGTCAATGAAGACGTCGAACTTATTGATTGTTTTTTTCAAGCCACATTTTAAGCCTAGATTCAGAATATTCATCTCTTTGTGTGTTAGTTGTTTGTCAGTCAGATTGAAGATGCCCTCTACTCCGACTCCCTTCTTCTTTTTTTGGGTTCTAGATCCTGGTCTGCAACCACGATATTTTCTTCCTTTGATTGTGGGTATTGCGGAGGGTGCCTCTTTCGTTGCGGATGTTGAGTCTTCCAATATGGGGTATTGGGGTTGTTCTGGGGTTGCTGGTCCCTGTATTGAACCCACGGGTGGGGTCTCCCTCCACGTGGGGGTTGGTTCCGACCTCTGGACGAGTGACCCCTTCCTCTCCCTAAAAAAGGACGGGGGTGTGGGTGATTGTTAGCATAATTCTCTTGATTATTTCAATATTTCTGCAGGGGCTGAAACCTGTTGTGTGTGGGTATGTCATAGGTGTTGGGTTGTGAATATCCGTTCTGATTAGAACGTCTTCCATTCCCCTTTAGTTTCCTTCCTCCTTTCTGTATGGGAGTGGAACACCTAATCGGTGAATTTGCATACGAGGTGTTCCCTGCACGATCATGCGTATATACCGGATAGTTAACCGATGGTAATCCTGGTATCAGTCACCGGATCTGCTGTGGAGGTGCAGATGGCTCTTGTATAGATTGATCTCCTGCCTCATTTCTACAAGGCACTTGTTGCCACGAGTAAATGGAACTCTTTTTGAAGTCCTCCAAATCCCTATGGTATTTCTTCAGTTTCTTTTTTTGTGTCTCTCTATCAACTTTTTCCAATTTCTTTTGTATTCTGGCATTAAACTCTATAATTTGTTGACTATCTTTTATTGGGTCTAATTGCTGTTGTAGATCATTGATTCTTGACTCCAAATTGGCCATTTTGCGTTTTTTTCTTTGTAGGACTAACTGTTGTAGCTTGAAACCCACACCGTTAAAAAAGTCCAACCATTCTTGCATGGAACCTTGGTCATCCAACCCATCCTGTGGGGTGACATCCCCTAAGGCTCCTAATGATGACTTTTTCCTTGATGTATTGTTCAAGACTACATATGTCCCACCAAGTCCGTACTTGTTTTTCTAACACATGGCCCAGTGCTGACATTGCTCCATTGTAATTGGTTTGTGTGGTGGTCGGTTCATAACTGGTGAACAAAGGATGCTTATCTCCATGTGCCGGTTTTCCCCGCTCACCAGAAATTTCTACGCTTTGAGGTAGAAGATCTTCATTTCCAGTTTGTAGCTCTGCCTTTCGGTCTAGCTACTGCACCTCAAGTATTTACAAAGGTCCTGGCTCCTCCTTTAGCCAGGCTAAGGGCTGAAGGTATCACAATACTAGCCTACTTAGACAATCTACTCTTGGTGGATCAAGCAGTAGCCCGCCTAAACCAAACTTTGGTCACCGCGATCAGCTACCTGGAATACCTAGGTTGGATTCTCAACCTAGAGAAATCCTCCTTAAAACCATCAAGGAGATTGCTGTACTTGGGGCTGATCATAGATACAGCTCAGAAGAGGGTGTTCTTGCCTTAGGAAAGGATCAGTTCCATAAAGCAACTGATTCAATTGGTCAAGACAACGAAGAATCCTTCTATTCAACTTTGCATGAAATTGTGGGGAGAGATTGTGGCTTCTTTCGAGGCCGTTCCTTATGTGCAGTTTCATTCAAGACTGCTGCAAAACAGTATCCTGTCAACTTGGAACAAGAATGTCCAAGCTCTGGACTTCCCAATGCGTTTGTCCCCCAATGTGCGTCAGAGCCTCAATTGGTGGTTGATATCCAACAATCTTCAAAAAGGAAAATCCTATCTACCGGTTACCTGGAAGGTGGTAACAACAGATGCAAGCCTTCTGGGCTGGGGAGCAGTCCTGGAAGAAGCGTCTGTCTAGGGGAAATTGTCCAAATCAGAGATGACCTTGCCCATCAATATTCTAGCGATTCGGGCAGTGCGCCTGGCCCTGGAAGCCTGAACGTCCAGACTATGGAATTGTCCTGTCAGAATCCAATCCGACAAAGCCACAGCGGTGGTCTCTATCAATCACCAATAGGGGACGAGTAGTCGTGCGGCCCAGAAAGAGGTGAATCATATTCTTTCTTGGGCAGAAAACAACATTCCTTGCCTATCAGCAGTCTTCATTCCAGGGATAGGGAATTGGCAGGCGGACTACTTAAATCACCAACAATTGTTCCAGAGAGAATGGCCCCTTCATCCCGACATATTTCTCTCAATATGTCAGAAATGGGGAGTTCCGGACGTGGATCTGTTTGCGTCCAGGTTCAACAACAAGATCGGCAACTTTGTGTCAAGGACAAGGGATTCGATGGCATACGGAACAGATGCCTTGGTCCTTCTGTGGGATCAGTTTTCACTGATCTATGCGATCCCTCCTATTCTGCTGCTTCCCCGTCTTCTTCGCATGATCAAGCAAGAAGGGAAGGAGGTGATTCTGGTGGCCCAGGAGATCTTGGTTTGTCGAGATCACCTTGGAGTCCACCTCACACCCACATACGACACTCTCTATAAAGCTAACTTCCCCCAGCTATATACCTCCATAAGAGCCTCTTTGGCAAAATGGAAGTCTCTAAGGTTGTCTCTTCTTGGTCACCTCGCGACCTTAAAGATGACAATGTTACCTAAACTTTTATATCTTTTTGAGACGCTACCCATCCCCATCCCATCCTTGCACCTTAAGAGGCTCCAGGGTGACCTGATACATTTTTTTTGGAATTACAAGAGGCATCAGATCGCTAGATCAGTCCTATATGCCTCTCGTAACCAAGGCGGCCTAACATTTCCTAATATTCCTTAGTTACATAGTTACATAGTAGGTGAGGTTGAAAAAAGACACAAGTCCATCAAGTCCAACCTATGTGTGTGATTATGTGTCAGTATTTCATTACATATCCCTGTATGTTGCGGTCATTCAGGTGATTATCTAATAGTTTCTTGAAGCTATCAATGCTCCCCGCTGAGACCACCGCCTGTGGAAGGGAATTCCACATCCTTGCCGCTCTTACAGTAAAGAACCCTCTACGTAGTTTAAGGTTAAACCTCTTTTCTTCTAATTGTAATGAGTGGCCACGAGTCTTATTAAACTCTCTTCTGCGAAAAAGTTTTATCCCTATTGTGGGGTCACCAGTACAGTATTTGTAAATTGAAATCATATCCCCTCTCAAGCGTCTCTTCTCCAGAGAGAATAAGTTCAGTGCTCGCAACCTTTCCTCATAACTAAGATCCTCCAGACCCTTTATTAGCTTTGTTGCCCTTCTTTGTACTCGCTCCATTTCCAGTACGTCCCTCCTGAGGACTGGTGCCCATAACTGGACAGCATACTCCAGGTGCGGCCGGACCAGAGTCTTGTAGAGCGTAAGAATTATCGTTTTATCTCTGCAGTTGATCCCCCTTTTAATGCATGCCAATATTCTGTTTGCTTTATTAGCAGCAGCTTGGCATTGCATGCCATTGCTGAGCCTATCATCTACTAGGACCCCCAGGTCCTTTTCCATCCTAGATTCCCCCAGAGGTCCCCCCCCCAGTGTATAGATTGCATTCATATTTTTGCCACCCAAATGCATTATTTTACATTTTTCTACATTGAACCTCATTTGCCATGTAGTCGCCCACCCCATTAATTTATTCAGGTCTTTTTGCAAGATTTCCACATCCTGCGGAGAAGTTATTGCCCTGCTTAGCTTAGTATCGTCTGCAAATACAGAGATTGAACTGTTTATCCCATCCTCCAGGTCGTTTATGAACAAATTAAATAGGATTGGTCCCAGCACAGAACCCTGGGGAACCCCACTACCCACCCCTGACCATTCTGAGTACTCCCCATTTATCACCACCCTCTGAACACGCCCTTGTAGCCAGTTTTCAATCCATGTACTCACCCTATGGTCCATGCCAACGGACCTTATTTTGTACAGTAAACGTTTATGGGGAACTGTGTCAAATGCTTTTGCAAAATCCAGATACACCACGTCTACGGGCCTTCCTTTATCTAGATGGCAACTCACCTCCTCATAGAAGGTTAATAGATTGGTTTGGCAAGAACGATCTTCATGAATCCATGCTGATTACTGCTAATGATATCATTCTTATTACTAAAATCTTGTATATAGTCCCTTATCATCCCCTCCAAGAGTTTACATACTATTGATGTTAGGCTAACTGGTCTGTAATTCCCAGGGATGTTTTTTGGGCCCTTTTTAAATATTGGTGCTACATTGGCTTTTCTCCAATCAGCTGGTACCATTCCAGTCAATAGACTGTCTGTAAAAATTAGGAACAACGGTCTGGCAATCACCTGACTGAGTTCCCTAAGTACCCTCGGATGCAAGCCATCTGGTCCCGGTGATTTATTAATGTTAAGTTTTTCAAGTCTAATTTTAATTCCGTCCTCTGTTAACCATGTAGGTGCTTCCTGTGTTGTGTCATGAGGATAAACACTGCGGTTTTGGTTACTGAAGCCCCCCGATTCACTCGTGAATACTGAGGAGAAGAATAAATTAAATACCTTTGCCATCTCCTCATCCTTTGTAACCAGATGTCCTTCCTCATTCTTTATGGGGCCAATATGGTCTGTCCTCCCTTTTTTACTGTTTACATACTTAAAGAATTTCTTGGGATTTTTTTTTGCTCTCCTCCGCTATGTGTCTTTCATGTTCTATCTTAGCCGTCCTAATTGCACCCTTACATTTCTTATTGCATTCTTTATAAAGTCTGAATGCTGAGGATGATCCCTCAACCTTGTATTTTTTGAAGGCCTTCTCCTTTGCTTTTATATGCATTTTTACATTGGAGTTAAGCCATCCAGGATTTTTGTTCGCTCTTTTAAATTTATTACCCAATGGGATACATTGGCTAATGCCCTTATTTAACATGCTCTTAAAGCAAACCCATCTCTCCTCCGTATTCTTTGTTCCTAATATTTTATCCTAATTTATGCCTTTTAGCAAGGTTTGTAGTTTAGGGAAGTTGGCTCTTTTGAAATTCAGTGTCTTTGTGTTCCCTTCATGTTTCCTATTTGTGTGATTTATACTGAAACTAATTGACCTGTGATCGCTGTTACCTAAATTGCCCCGTATTTCCACATCTGTGATCAGGTCTGTATTGTTGGTAATCAGTAGATCCAGTAATGTTTTATTTCTAGTTGGTGCGTCTACCATCTGACCCATAAAATTGTCCTGCAAGACATTAAGGAACTGGCGAGCCTTAAATGAATGCGCAGTTCCCTCCGCCCAGTCTATGTCTGGATAATTAAAATCCCCCATTATGATAACACTTCCTATCCTTGCTGCTAATCCAATTTGTGATAGGAGATCCGTCTCCACTTCCTCCCTCAGGTTAGGGGGCCTATAGCATACTCCCAGTATTATTTTCCCCTTAGCTTCATCCCTTTGGAGCTCTACCCATAAGGATTCCACCTCCTCACTAGCTCCCTCAGTGATGTCATCTCTCACATTCACTTGTACATTATTCTTGATATATAGGCATACCCTTCCCCCTTTTTTACCCTCTCTATCCTTGCGGTATAGGGTATACCCTTGAATGTTTGCCAGCCAATCATGAGAGCTGTTGAACCAGGTCTCTGAAATTCCCACAAAATCCAAATCCTCCTTGTACAACAGTATCTCTAGTTCACCCATTTTGTCCGCCATGCTCCTGGCATTGGTGAACATGCCACATAGTTTAGACCGGTCGCATATTGTCCTCGTATTGGGCGTTTCAAGATTGCAACTAGGACTTGCTACTATACTCACCTTGTGTTTTTGTGCTTTGGTTAACCTATCACTAATGCCCCAATACTACCCTCTGGAATATTTTCCGTGCTGGCTATCACGGTCTCTGGACCCTCCCCCCCATCGCCTAGTTTAAAAACCCCTCTAACTTTTTGGCCATCTTCATTCCCAGCAGATCTGCACCCTCCTCATTTAGGTGCAGTCCGTCCCTTCTATAGAACCGGTTACCGACTGAGAAGTCGGCCCAGTCCTCCAGGAACCCAAACCCCTCCTTACTACACCAGCTCTTCAGCCACTTGTTTACTTCCCTAATCTCCCTCTGCCTTTCTGGTGTGGCTCGATGTACCGGTAGTATTCCTGAGAACACTACCTTGGAGGTCCTTTTCCTCAATTTAGCACCTAAGTCCCTAAAATTGTTCTTTAGGACACTCCATCTGCCTCTGACTTTGTCGTTGGTGCCAACGTGCACCATGACAACCGGGTCTTCCCCAGCCCCTCCCAGTAATCTGTCCACAAGATCCGTGATGTGCCGAACCCGAGCGCCCGGTAGACAACATACTGTTCGGCGCTTCAGGTCTTGGTTACAGATTGCCCTCTCTGTCCTTCTAAGAATTGAGTCCCCTACCACCAGAATCTGTCTTTCCTTTCCCTTTGCTGCCCCCCCACTCTCACTGGAGGAGTTCTTCCCCTGGCAGCTAGGAGAGTCCCTCATCTCCAGCAGTGCTGGTCTCTGACTGGTTTCACCAATGTCACTCAATGGAGCGTACTTATTGGGATGCTCCAGTCCTGGATCGGCCTCTCTGGCACTTCCCCCTCTACCCCTCCTGACTGTCACCCATCTACTCTTTGCTAGTGCCTGCACCTCTTTGTCTCCACCCGCCTCTGTGCTGGCCCCTGCCAGCACCTGCCGTGTACGTTCCTAATATGCCAAGTATTATCTAGCTGCCCAGTTACATCCTGTAGCCTCTTGGTGCACTCTCCACGCCTATAATCGATGGACACAAATTGAGAAACTATGGCTAGCTCCTGACCATCTGAGTTCCATGCTACGGAGCTCTGACGTAGTCTCTAGCAGCACACAACTACTGGGGCCCATGGCCCTCCTGCGTATGCTGTGGAGACGTGCCAAATCGACATATCCTGTTACACCACCTCCTCCCCAGTCACCTCATTCCTATTCACACCCAAAATTCCAGACAGCCTGACTTCACAGATGACCCATTTCTGGATGGATAAGGATTTATTCCGCTACGGTCAGTTGATAGATCCTAGAACCAGAACGCTAAGATCTTTCAAAGATCTACAAGATGCCTTTAGTATTCCCAGACAGGCTTTTTTTTAGCTACTTGCAAGTCCGTCATTATGCATGATCTTTAGTTAAGAATCTACAATTCTCTCCATTAACTGAATTTAAAAAACTATGTCTAGAGGGCTCGTCACCTAAAGGTATGATCTCGCGTACTTATCAGCTCCTGCTCATGGATTTATCGCCAGCCGGACCTCGACATGCCTATATGGGTAAATGGGAGCGGGCCCTGGGTCTAGACATACCTTTGCATGCTTGGCAGCTCATATGGTCACAAGCCTCAAAGAGCTCCATCTGTATGCTATATAAAGAGAATCAATATAAGATTTTATTCCATTGGTATCAGACCCCTGACCTGCTCCACTCCATATATCCCCCGGCTGATTCCCGATGTTGGTGCTGTTATGAAATAGCGTCCCCCTATTCTTACATCTACTGGACTTGCCCTCTGCTCATCCCCTATTGGCAAATGGTACACTCCCTGCTTCAATCAATCTTTGACACTGAAGTGCTCTTTGATCTGAGGATCTTCCTCCTGGGCCTTCCACCGACCTCCTTCTCTAAAACGTCAAAAAAACTTCTAGCACATGTGCTAACTGCAGCGTGGTGTCTGGTGGCCCTAAAGTGGAAAAAGAAGGAATCCCCTTCACTATCTGAGCTGCACTCCAGGATCAGAGATGTCAAAAGAATGGAGTACATGACGGCCTCTCTAAACAACACCCTTGATAAACATAATCGAATATGGGAGACCTGGGTCATGCTGGAGAATCCTACATCCTAATGTTTTTTAATCCCCGATTACCTCAGATTTACTTTCCCCGGGTGACGCTGGGCTCCGGGGACGGGCGGTTGTCCTTTCTTCTTCTCTCTCCCACACTATATTCCTACTTCTCTTAATCTTTTCATTATATCGCTTATCTTTCTTTTCTGTTTTTGTGCCTTTATACGGGATAGAAACTGATGTACTATCTGAGAAACATGATGATTTTGTTTGCATTCAATGGCTGTAAGTTATACATGTTTTCACTGAACTATGTCATTGGCCACCTGTCTGTTGTTTACCTATCAGAAGTGCCTATTCTGCTACAAACTGTATTCTCCTGTAACCTTTGTTGCTTATACCTTTTCTCTTGAAAAATTAATAAAAAATTGTCAGTTATAAAAAAAAAAAAAAAAAAAAAAAAAAAAAAAAATGATGGCGGTAGGGGACCCTTGGACCCTAACACTGTGGCCAGACCTTCTCTCGCAAGGTCCGGTATTCCATAGTACCTTACAAACGCTAAATTTAACAGTTTGGCGATTGAGACCCACATTCTAAAAGACCATGGGCTGCCAGCTTCAGTAGTTTCTACTTTGGTTAATGCTAGAAAGCCGGCCTCCAGAGTCATATACTATAGAGTCTGGAAGACATATGTCTCCTGGTGTGAATCCAGGGGTTGACACCCCAAAAAAGTAATTCCTACAGATGGGATTAGAAATGAAGCTGGCCTTGAGTACTATCAAGGGCCAGGTGTCAGCCTTATCGGTATTGTTTCAACGACCACTTGCTTCACACTCTCTGGTTCGTAACTTTATTCAGGGGGTAACAGATTAATCCCCCAGTTAAATCACCCCTGAACCCTTGGGACTTAAATTTAGTCCTGTCGGCTTTACAAAAACAGCATTTTGAGCCAATTCGAGATATTCCCTTGGTCCTCTTGACAAGGAAAATACTTTTCTTGGTTGCCATATCTTCTGCAAGAAGAGTATCAGAGTTGGCTGCTCTTTCTTGTAAAGAGCCATATTTGATTATTCATAAGGATAAGGTTGCATTGCGGCCTCATCCTAATTTCCTACCGAAGGTAGTGTCAAGTTTTCATTTAAACCAAGATATTGTTCTGCCTCCATTTTTTCCAGAACCTTGTTCTATGGAAGGAAAGTCACTACATTCTCTTGTGGTGAGAGAGCGGTCAAGGTCTATTTGAAAATGACGGCTCAGATTCGTAAAACAGATGTTTTGTTTGTATTGCCAGACTTTCCTAAAAGAGGACAGGCAGCATTGAAATGTACTATTCCTAAATGGATTTGTCAAGTGATTGTTCAAGCTTATGGTTTAAAAAGGAAAAATTCCTCCTTTTCATATTAAAGTGCACTCCACCAGGGCTGTTAGTGCTTCTTGGGCAGTGCATCACCAAGCCTCCATGGCTCAGATCTGCAAGGCCGCAACTTGGTCTTCAGTCCATACATTTACCAGATTCTATCAAGTAGATGTAAAAGGTCATGAGGATATCGCCTTTGGGCGTAGTGTACTGCAGGTGGCAGTATAAAGTCTCTTGGTGCCCTACTTTTGTTGTGTCTCCCTCCCTTCAGTTGGCATTGCTATGGGACCTCCCACATAGTAACTACTATGGCTCTGTGTCCCATGATGTAGATATAAAAATCCTATTTTCTTAACAGCTTACATGTAAAATCCTTTTCTTTGAAGTACATCTCGGGACACAGAGGTCCCTCCCTTCTTGGTATACACGTGTATTGCTTTGCTACAAAACTGAGGTACTCCCAGTAGTGGGAGGGGTTATATAGGCAGTGTGTTGGATAGCACATGTTGAGATTAACGTTTATGCTGGTCAAGCTGACATGTAAGCGCATACAGTTGGGAAACGGTTTTAATTTTAAATAAAATTGTGTTGCACAATTCCCGTGTTATCTTCTTTCTGGGCGATTGGTGCATATCCCTTTGGAGGGGGAAGGAGCATCTGCGAGTTGGAGAGGAAACGGAAGATACGGATGAATATAGATTTTTTTGTTTAGCACGTGTTGATTTGAGCATTTATGCACACATTCATCATGCATAGCATATTTTAGAATTACGATTTGGTCTACATTTCATAGCAAATTGTGTGTATTTATTTTGCACTGTATTGAGTAGTAGTGTGTAAGATTCATATCAATTAGCACGTAGCCAATAGTGCCTACTTTATATTTTTTGGTTTGATTCATTTGTGTGGTTCACACTTAAAAGGGGCAGCTGTCACATTTTTATTTAGGGTTGGCGCCTTTTATAGTTAGGTATTATTTATGCCTGCTTTTGCAGCTCTCCAAAAGCTCCGAGACTGCTACTAGGCACACCATCTTGAATGTGATATCATTAGACTCCAAGCTTTCATTCAGGTTGCAGACCAATTATTCCCCTTTGACAGTTTATCCAATAAAAATAGAAAATAAAGTTTAACACATCTATAGGTTACATTTTTATTGGTTTCTACTAATGTATTTTTCCAATATACACAAATAAACTTCATATAAAAAAGAAACTCGGTGAAGCAAAGCAACATTTTTCACACGATTCAGTGACTGCGGTTTGCGAAGAGATTACATCATGCCTACAGTAGCTGCATTCAAGGTGATGTCACCACCAATGACCACGGCTTTAGTCAGTTGGAAATCTCGGTTTCGGTGCTTATACTGGAAGAGGTTTTCATTGTTGACAGCTACGAGATACTGTTCTGGTTCAACAATAATTTTCACCTGGAAAATAAAAGGAATTACAAGTCAAAATCCAAAATGGACAAAGGTACCACAAAAAAAAAAAAAAATCCTTCGCTCACTTTCATTTAACAAGATTCAGTCTCTTATAACTCCAACCAGTCAGGAACAACATTTACCGCTGGAAAGTGTAACAGCTATATCACTACATCACTGCAGTTTCTGAGCTTAAAAAAAAAAACAAAACTAAAAAAACTGTGTGCGTTTGATGAAAAGGGCCCACTGTTGCGATTGTGCTTCACATGCCTACAAGCGGGCTGCTTAAAGTGATATTGAAAAGGCATAGTTTTTTTTTTTTTGTTTTTTTTTTAACAAACCTGTTATACTTACCTGCTCTGTGCAATGGATTTGCACAGAGCAAACCCCGATTCTCTTCTTCTCGGGTCCCCCACTGCCAATCCTGACTCCTCCCCCTTGACCAGTACCCCCCTTTGCGCTCTCCTCATTGGCAGTTTTTGCCAGCAGTAGGAGCCAATGGCTCCCGTTGCTGTGTTTCAGCCAATTATGAGAGTGAGACCAAGGCTCCCGTGCACATCGCTGGATTGAGAGGGGGCTCAAGTGAGTATTGTGGGAGGGAGCAGCACATTGAATGCATATAGGTAGAAGCCCTTAGAACCATGCACCAAAAACAGGTAATACACTTTGTTGTAATGCAGCGCACCACAATGCATGGTAGTGTGTTAATAGTAGTTGTGGTGTGCTGCAGCGCAGGTTCATTGGTAAGGTGTGTTTACAATGAACACACCAAAGTGCATGACTCGCTTATTACTGCAGCACAAGACTGGGAACCTGCCTTAAAATGACACTGTCATTAATGGAGGCTGCCATTGCTGACGTTCTCAGGCTGCTATTCTGATGCTTCTCTGACACTCATTTACAGTATGCTTGTTTTGGGTCTGTGACCAAAACATACAAAATTAAGACTCAGCCAAGTATCAAAAGGCCCGTAAATGGCAGCCCCATACTTCTCATGACAGAGTCACTATAAGCAGTACTGGGACAGGGTCGTCCAGCACGCAGGGCAAGGATCCGGAATTTCTCCCCCTCCCTCACTGTTAATACATGCCATAGAATAGATAAACCACTCTGCATCTATTATTTGCCTCCTTGCTGGTCTGTGCCCAGGGCAGCTGCCCATCCCTTGTCCCAGGCCTGACTGTAGGGGCCCATTTCCACACCACCGCCCGCTATGACACCCCAGCGCAAGGCAACGCTCCTCTTTTGCACATGCACTGCAGCACATCACAACACATGTACCAGGACAGGTAACCGGCATTTTTTACCCTAATGCTTTTAAAGCGGGGGTTCACCTACATCAGCTAAAAAAAAAAAAAAAATAATAATATTAAAAGCCAGCAGCTACAAATACTGCAGCTGCTGACTTTTAATACATGGCCACTTACCTGTCCCAGGGTCCAGCGATGTCGGCAGGCAACGCCGAGAACCCACTCGGTTCTCGGCAGCTGCCGCCGCCATCCTAGGTGAGGGAATCAGGAAGTGAAGCGTTGCGGCTTCACTTCCCGGTTCCCTACTGCGCATGCGCGAGTCGCGCTGCGCGTCCTAAGTGGTCCCCGCTCTCTCCTGGGTGCTGTGTGTTTCCCAGGAGACAGCGCGGAGGGACAGGAAGAGGCATAGACTCCCATGGGAGTCTATGCCGGAAGTGGGTGCAAATACCTGTCTTAGACAGGTATCTGCACCCCCCTCCCCCTGAAAGGTGCCAAATGTGACACCGGAGGGGGGGAGGGTTCCGAAAAGCGGAAGTTCCATTTTTGTGTGGAACTCCGCTTTAAGTATAACTAAAGGCAAGACTTTTTTTTAGTTTTGGATAGAAAGCAGAGGGATTAGAACACCTATCAGTTTTTATTGCTGTCTATGCCCCCATTAAGGAGATCCACCCTCTCTATTTGTCCTGTCTACTGTGGTCATCAAAAGTAAAAGACAATCCCAAATTTTGGGTTGTTCCCAGAAAAGTAATACAGGGGAAATGTTCCAATGAGGACACTACTTCTGGTGACCTGGGGGTCCCCAAGGGATCCTCTTAATTTTCAGGGATTTCTTCTGACTTCCTGTTTTGGCTGTGGGACAGGAAGTGAAGGTAAACCTCTCCAATGAGACACATATGGCAAGGAAAAAAAAAAAAAAAAAGAAGAAAGGACAGTGGTTATAGTAGTAGTTCTACTTAAAGTGGTTGTAAAGGCTGAAGGGATTTTTTTTTTTTTTTTTTTTTTTACCTCCTGCATTCTATGCTTGAAGGTAAAAAAACCTGTGCAGCTCCCCCCTTAACCCCCCCGCCAGTGAGGCAGGGGTGGGGCTGAGCCATGCTCTGTGTCTTGTGGATGCAGAGAGCCAGCTAGGGAACAAGCACGCACAAGTGCCCCCACAGCAAGCAGCTTGCTATGGGGGGACTTGGCATGGCGGGGGAGGGGTCCAGAGCGCCAGCAGAGGATGATCATGGCTGCTCTGTGCAAAAAAAGACAGAAAAGTCTTATATAAATTATTATTATTATATAAATTTTTTTCCTTTACAATCACTTTCAGGCAAAAACAAAAACTACTTCAGACTTTAGTACTACTTTAAAGACAATTGTGGTCAGTTGCAGAACTGTGCAGAGGAGTGTAAGGAGAAAACATTCTTCAGCTGAAAATGTCTGGATCAAGCAAGGTCTATTTCAGAAATCTTCAGCTGAAACGTTATATTCCATGCAATGTAGAAATTTAATTTTAAAGCTTATTTTTTTTACCATAAATGGATGTCCTTTCTGAAATGGGAACTTGGGCGCTGCCCGCTCTTCAGCTCCCCACCGGCCTTGGAGCATTGAATTGCGCACCAGTACCTTTGGGTGCTCATCGAAACGTGGATTGAAATGGAAAACTATATTATCGCCGTTTTTAAAATCAACAGTCCACCTAAAAGATATAGATCATTAACTTTTTTTTCAATACACAAATTGCAGTCTGTTTTTGATCAATAGTGTGAATTTATTTATTTATTTTTTGTAGAAAAAAATGTTTTATACTGTGAAAAGAAAAAAAAAAAAAAAATCCATATACTTTTCCCAAATATTTCTTTGCTGAATCATTTATTTCTCCTTGAGAAAAACGCCCCCTCCACCCAATAGCAGTATACTGTACATGGTAGCTGGTACAAGGCGGTTATTCACTGCAATATCTTGCTGGCAACAAAGCTTAATTTACATTAGAGCAGCAGAAATACCTGCAGGGATGAAACATGCTAAATGGAAAAATACTTCACATTCCTTTAAGTGTTATGAGTGTTAGTTCACCTTTTCCAAAAAAGTGAACACCACACACACACACCCCACCCTGAGTTTTACTTAGACCCCTTTCACACTGAGCTGCCCCAGGCGTCAGCAGTAAAGCGGCTCTATTCGGTGCTAGAGGGGCGGTTTTAACCCATGCTAGCGGCCGAAAAAGGGGTTAAATCCGCTCGCAAAATGCCGCCGCAGTGGCGCTTTGCCATCAGCGCTGCCCCATTGTTTTAAATGAGCAGGAACAGTGTATTCACCGCTGCAAAGAAGTTTTTGTGACGCCCTGCCACTCGGGCTTTCACACTGGGTTTGCAGCTGAGGCTTTTTTCAGGTGCTATTTTTAGCACCGTAGCGCCTGAATAACGCCTCCAGTGTGAAAGGGGTCTAACTCTCCTGAATGCGGAGCCGTTAGACCACTTGACCGGTTATGTGGGCGCCGAGGATTCTTCTCCCTCTTCCCTGTGCAGTGCTTCCAGATTGGATCAGAGTGATGTTCTGTGATGGCATCAACCATTCTGATCTGTCCCAGGATGTATGATAAAAAGCCAATGCGTTGGAGATTTAAAGGGTCTCCCTTAGTACTGTTCAATAAAGTGTGTACAGGACTGATAAAACTGGGGGGATCCTGAGGGTAATTGGTATGACCAGTCCAGATTATGGTTAAGCAGCAAGCTACACCTACATCACAAAACATATCGAACGCCAAAAACTTCTCATTTTTGGATAAAGTGGTGAAGAGGTTAGAACTCCGAGGTTTTTATTGATGTCTGGTAATCATTAGAATTGGAAAAGAATGTGATGGAAAATCTAAAAGATTATAGTTGTCACTAAAACAGGAAAGGAAGAGTAATATTAGGTGGGGACACTAGTGACTTGACTTGTTCCAGTGTTGGGATTTCCTCACTTTCTGCTATGTCTCTGGAAGAGGAAATTAAAGTGGTTGTAAATGCAGAAGATTTTTTTTTTACATTACAGCATTTTATGGAGGGGAGCCAGGAGCACCGGCGGGGGACCTGAGAAGAGAAGGATTGGGGCTGCTCTGTGCAAAACCATTGCACAGAGCAGGTAAGTATGACATGGTTTAGTCTTTTTAAAAAATAAAAACACACACCTTTTACAATCACTTTAATAGAAATTTCCTCAGGGGACACTGACAAAAACACAGAAAATTAACAACCCTTTACAGCAGTGGCGGCCTGTCCATTAGCGGGTGCATGGGCGCCGCCGCCCCCCATGCGTCCGGCCCCTTAATCTACATGCGAGGCACTGGATGCATGGATTCCAATGGGGGATTTTTTATTTTTTTGAAGCACGCGATTAGAGCCAGAGGCTCCAATAGGCTTCAAAAAAAGGGTGCGCCCACCCAGTTGTGTGACAATAGCGAATGAATATTTGCTATTGTCACACCGATTCTCCTCCCAGCCAATCAGGAATTGGTTTGTGAGCCACGTTTCGCAATTGGACGAAAGGAAAAGCATTCCAATTGGCCTAGGAGGGGAAGGCATACGGCAGGGAGGAGACGCAGGGGAAGCCTGACCGACCCACCCACCAGCTGCCACTGACTCCAGGGATGGCTCACCCGCAGCAACTCAGTCATCCAGCACTCCCCGACTCGAAAAGGGGTGGGAGAAGGAGGGGAGATCGGAGTCCTCCTGGGCAGGATATTTGCGTCCTAAGGTAAGGAGGCCATCTTCCGCGGGGGGGTGTTGCTGGTGTTCCCTGCATTCACGTTAGCATCCGGGGGGGTTAACGGCCTTGTCTCCCCTGGGGGGGTGGCATTGGCGTTGGTTTGCTGCCCCCCCCCCCCCCTCAAATTATTGAGTACCAGCCGCCACCGCTTTACAGATATAAAAGACACAAATTATTAGAGCTCTGTAATCATTAAAGGAGAGGTACAGCCAAAGCTTGTTTGGATCACAGGTGTGCAGTTCGTTCTGCACTCCTGTGTCCCATTTTCAGCAGACAGCAGGCTGAAGCCCGCCGTCTGCCAACAACACAAAGCCGTGAGATTGCGACGGGATCCGCCAACATGCCTGGACCAGCACCCGGCCAAACGCTGCAGTGAGTGTGTGTGTGTGTGTGTGTGGGGGGGGGGGGGGGGGGGGGGGCACAGCAGACAGCGGTGACTGATAGTCACCAGCTCTCTGTTCAGGAAGCCCTGAGAATGGGCTACTCATTTTATCCTGTTATTTTGGTTGGATTTGTGCTTTGATGTAAATAATCATATCAAGTGGGTTAATGTTTTCTAAAATGTTCGATTCTGGAGTATAGTTTGTACATAATTTCATACATATATTCATCCATTTCACATGGCAGGTGAGCGGTTTAATATTGCTTTGCAGTGATTGTTCTTGAATGATACCCCTCCTTACTGCAATTCTATCAGTAACCACACCTCATTTTCATTTTGTCTTAGCAGAGAAAAATATGCTAATGCAGGGAGGGAGAATCTTCAAGCATGTACATGCAATTCAGTCAGGGAAACCTGGAACAAACGTGTTGAAATGTGAGTGTATCCAAACTGCTTGCAGCTTAATGATACCATGATGCCTGAAAATGGCTTTATTCAATAGGCTATGTTAGGAACTAAGGGGGACAGCAACCAACACCAGCCAATCAGAACTGACACTACTGCAATCAAATCAGTACAAGATTCTTTCCGATTGGTCGATATGTTTTGTTAGCTTTTTTGCTCCCTGAATTATTTTGTTGGGTACTTTTACTACTCATTTATAAAGCAGAGCGGTAGGCTTTACAGATGTGCTCTGCAGTCCACTGGCTGAAGTTGGTGGAGCTCAATACAGTACTATGTAGCAACATAAAAAAAATTCTCTTCTCCAATCGGGGAGCTCTCTGCTGCATTTAGTACTCAAGCCTACATTTTATGAATGGACCATTAAATGTGGGCCACAATGTGCGTAGTACATTTATAAGGCACTGCTACGTGCTTTGTGCTTGTCTTGTTTTGGAAAGCTAAAGTAAGCCAAGCCTTATTCATCCTAATGAATCTGGAAAAAGTGTCAGGAGGAGTAGGAAACCTATCACATGATCTGAGATCATCCTTTTCCTATCCAGGAGTGTTCTCTACAACATCATTCAGGATATCAGAGGCTCTTCACTGTGTTCTGTATATATATATATATATATATATATATATATATATACACACACACACACACAATATATATATATATATATATATATATATATATATATATATATATATATATATATATATATATATATATATATATATATATATATATATATATAAACACGTAGCATGCAGTATTTTTTTCAGAGATACATCCATTATAAAAATCGGACCTGTAGGTTCTACCAAGATGACAGATGAGGTCATCTCCAACGACTATTACCTTTTGCAATTATTGCTCACCACACCTTGAATACTCAGCACCAGGCCAGGCATAATTCCAGATGGCATGGGTAGTGTATACGGTAAATTCTGAAACACAATATAATTGGTTAAGACATGCTGTTATATCATACATGTTATAAAAAAAGCAACAGTTATTCAGAGCTTTTTTTTCAATCGTTTAAATTTATTACGCACTCACCAGTGGGCCTGCAGGAGCTGATGGAAAAGGAGCTGATGGAGTGGGACCTGTCTGACCTGCTGATTTTGGGTCAGGCTGCCCAGGCACAGGAGCACCTGGGTATTGCTGTCCTGGTGCTGGGAAGCCTGGAAATCCAGGAAATCCCCCTGCGCCTGCAGGTGGAAATCCCCCTGAGCCTGCAGGTGGAAATCCCCCTGCGCCTGCAGGGGGAAATCCCCCTGCGCCTGCAGGGGGAAATCCCCCTGCGCCTGCAGGTGGAAATCCCCCTGGATACTGCTGTCCACCTTGAGGAAATCCTGGGTACTGCTGTCCGCCTTGAGGGAACTGCTGTCCGCCTTGAGGAAACTGCTGACCTGGCCCTGGTGCTGGGTATCCTCCTGGGTATGGCTGTCCAGGACCTCCCCATGGATTATTCCAATTCTGACCTTGTGATTGGTTTTGCTGCCCGCCAGCATTGGTTTGTCCTGATATGGCATCAGTCAGCTGTTGCAAAAAAAATACAAAAAATAGAAGGGAAAAAAAATTGAAGGCAAAGCATTGATCATACTGAACTACCTATCAAAACAACAGAGCAGGTTTTTCTGAAATATAACATGCATTCTACTTTGCGAGACCGTGGCACAGGCCACTCTGCCCAACACTGCATCAGTCAAGCAGATTTTTGGGTTTAATTTTTTTTTTTTGAATCAGCACAAGGGATGGTACTTGCATGCATTCACCCATTACCTTGTACTGGTGGTTGCCGTATTAGTTGAAATATTTTGCTCTCTGTCCACCCTATCCATCCCCACCCCACACCCCCACACAGGGGTAATATAGCTGCTGGGTCTATGATAAGCACTCTTTAATAGTGCCAACTTTGTTCGCCCTTTCCACCCCCTCCTCAGCCTCCTCCATTCATAAAGCGCTTTTCTTTGATAGAAGTTACAGTACAGATTCTATGCACGTGGGGGGGGGGGGGAGGGGGGCAAAAGCAGAGGCATTGCCAGCACTTTTGGTGAGTGCTTATGACAGGTCTGTATTAATGCCCACAGCACCGGAAGATTATTATGGCTGGGGGGGGGGGGGGGGGGGTGTATGGAAGAGAATGAGGGAGTTCAGTGGACAGAAGATTTCAAAGCAGCCACCACCAGCACAAGGGACACTTCTCATTAAATGCTATACAGCACAGTGCTTGTGCTGTTTAATTTGGCCCCCTGTAATCACCTAAAATACCTGGCTGATCCTGCTCTCCCCTCTGTAAACTGACCACAGTTCATCATGGCTGCTGATCTCCGACACCGTGGTCAGTTTACGTGCCTCTGTAGGGACATAAAGGAGGCATTATCCGACAGAACACCTGTTAACACCTGGCATTCTGCGCTATGGATTGAAGTACACAGCAGAAAAAAAAAAAAAAAACACACATGCTTAACAGAAGCGAATGGAGAGACTTTACAATCATTTTAAGCTGTCTTACTTACAGAGTTGAAGCAGATCCCAATACATTGATCTCCCACCCACCCCCATTTATCTCAGGTGCAAAAGTTTGACCGTAAAATAAATGGATTCTCTATGGAAACTATTCTATTTTTGCAAGGATACCACAAAACCAGAATCTCAGCATTAAACCAGAATTTGATTGGCTAGAAGCAGAAAATTTAAAAAGTAAAGAAATAGGACTTACGTTAAATTCGTCTGCCATTTTCTGTGGAAAAAAAAAAAGAAATATTCTGCATAAATACATAATAAAATTAAAAATAAATAAATAAATAAAAGTGATAGCAATTAATTCCTTTTTTATGGAGGTTAGGACCAGCAAGGCCCATATAATACACGACCTTTGTCTGATACCTGGAATTTCAGCATGATGTGACAACACTGCACAACTCCGATAGTCAACCCTACAGAGCTAAGAATTAGGCTTATTTCTCTAAGGCAAGCAAGATCAAATCACTTCCAAGATCCATTTAAATTATTTTTTTCTTTTTTGCTCTCTCAGTATTACAGTATATCTCAACTGACTTACAGTTGGGGGTCAGGGGCCGTAAAAACAGGTGGTTGATTTTTTTTACTGTCTGACTGTCCCCCCTTAAACTGGAAAGGAAGCCTGATGGGGTGGTACACATGCCATGGCTGCAATGCTTTGCTTAGCGGCCATGGCAAAATTGTAACTTCTGTTCGATGCAGCCAGCAGTACCTACATGAATGAGACCCATTTAAGTGAATGGGGCCGCAACGCAACCACCCTACAACAGCTGGCATGGTGGTGCAGGCTTTAAAGAGTTAAAACAGTCAAATGCCTCTGAAAAGTGATTCACCACATTTTGCATTTCAGAGGGGCAGCAAGGTCGGCTACAAGTGTAAACTTGGCCTAACGCTCTCTTTTATAGTGATGGGCATAACGATCATTTTTTTTTTATAAGTTAACGGGCGATTCTCTCTCATAATGACTGGGATAATGATAATTATGGGTTAAAGGGCAACTCTACCCACAGAAATGCTCTTTGTGATTCAGAGTTGAGCTCAGTTGCTCAGATCCCCTGCCATAATCCACCATCCCTCAACAGTGGTAGGCTTAGAACTAAGCTACCATTATCATTGGCTTTAGCAATGAGTTAGTCCTGTGGGTGGATTAGAAGGTGCAGCGTAGAGATTACAACCAGTGGCAGCTCTAGGTAGGTAGGTCGGTCACACAAACCCCCACCTCGCCGCCTACAGGCGGCGGGCTTCGGCTCTTGGGTCCTCTGCATCACAGCAGCTTCCGCCGTGCGTCTCCTCCCTCCTCCTAGGTGTTCAATAGAATAGTCTGTCCTTTCAGCCAATCGGATCCTGATTGGCCAGGAGGAGGATCAGTGTGACGGAGGATCAGTGTGACGATAGCGAATGTTCATTCGCCATTGTCACACAACTGGGTGGGCTTGGAACGCAGTGATCTGCGCCCCCAACCCTTTTTTGAAGCACACCCCCCCACCCCATTGGAATCCATGATCCGGCGACCTGCATGTAGCTCAGGGGGCCGGACGCATGGATAGGTGGGGCATCGCCCGTGCGCCCATAATGGATGGGCCTGCCGCTGATTAGAACATATCGAGAACTCCCATGGTCGGGATGCGTCCCCCCCCCCCCCCCCCAACTACAGAGAACTTAAACTCTCACTGTGCCTCAAAGTTCCCATAGTGTCCCCCAAACCTACCATAGTTGCCCCATCCTGCTGAAGAGCCTCAAGCTCTATATAGTGCCCCCAACCTCCAGAATTGCCCCACAGTGCCCCCCAACCTCCCACAGTGCTCCCCAGACCCCTACAGAAACTAAATTTCCTACAGGGTGACCAAGTCAGCTGCAGAGTCCCCACATCTCCCCACAGTGACACCCAGCCCCTTCCAGCATTTCAATACATTTTGCATTCCCATAGTTTATGCATACACAACAAAAGTATTTGTTACTGTTGAGGCAAAATAACGTTTTGGAAGAATTTACTGTGCCCTGGTCTTAAAAAAAAGTTGAGAAGCACTGGTTTAGGAATTAATGTGTCATCCTACTGAATGTCAGCTACAATTCACTGGAAAATCTGACAGGATGGAATATAAACAGAATGCAGAACGCGCAGAATCAACGGCACATGGCTACAGAGAAGATTTGAATATGACAATCAGAGCAGTGGAAGCAGGCCGCAGATGTTTTGCATTGATAAACACTAATGAGTCATCATAGGATGGCTGCTGAGCCTGAGGGGAAGGCGAGGCCCTGACTGCTCCCTTGGATACTATTGCCAAACCATAGTGAGTGGGAATTCAAAAGGAATGCTGCACCCTCACAACATCGACAGAAAACTTGTTTGAGTCCATACTCATTGCTGAGAGAAATCCCTAAACTATTTCAATACTCTTCTCTATAGACTTGTCTGTATTCAGAGTTTGTGTTGTGTTGGCCATATGCTAGTACAATTTCAGCCAATTCAGGGAAACCAGATGAAATAACAATTGGTGGCCCCGCCAGCTCGACAAATTCAAAGGAGCCAGACTGAAAATTGTTGGACAAACAGCACCTGCAGCCACTGTTCAGGTATTCTGACAGCCAGAGCTAGCAGCTATCAGAATACAATAGCCAAGTGGGGGGGATTTGTTAACACGTTAATATGTCACCAAGTCATATTTTAATTCTAGTTAGAGTGGGGAAAATTATCATTTTTGTTTGGGTTGTACTGTTGAGAGGTTCCCTCCTTACTTCCAGTATGGTGACAGTTGTCTCCAGGTCAGGGTGAGGGTAAAATCTAAAGTTTTACAGTTTTCATTGGATTGGGAGTTGAGGGCAATTGGGACACTTCTTCTGAAGCAAACTATCAAAGGTGTGGTTTCTCCTTCATAAATGGACATCTTCCTTTTATTTTCTGTTATGTCCCCAGAATAGGAAGTGTGCAAGTGAGGATACTGAATAAAAATGAAAAGAGGTGCCAACACTTGTCAATCTCCCCAAATATATCCAAAACTGATAAAAAATGTTTAGCTGTAGCTGCTCTATATACATATTTGTGAATATGATTAGTAGGTCTTTTACATAAACCTTCATTATTATTGTCCTTCTTGTGCATATGACTAAAATAGTGGTCAAATAAAGATGAAAGAACTGGGTATGTACCTAGTGCTTATATGACAGATCTCTTGTGGTACTAAACATCAGGAGTAGACACACTGCATAGGGATCCAAAGTAGTAAAAAAACCTCATCAGATGATATGTCCTACATTGAACCCAGTGTAAGTGTTCCACTTCACTGTTAATCTACAGGGATCGATTAGAGTGAAACCAAAATTACATCAGAGAACTGAAAGGCTTATTAGCGTAATATAAGGAAAACTGGTACCAGTGATGTTATAGGACATGATAAAATACAGCATTTGGTAGAGCTAAAACAAAATTGAGGAAATGCAACATTTAATGGGGGTGGGGGGGGGGGAAGGGGGTTGGGGGATCATTTTAGGGATCCTCCTCCTTCACTTATATTATCAGTGTCCTTCAAGATCCATTGCTGCCAGGTCAAGCAATACCTGAAGTACCAGGTGATGGACCCAATACCAAAACTCATGTACCCCCAATCAGGGATCGAGGTGTTTTACAAAGGCATCATGTTCCAGTATGCCTCAGTTTACCATCTGGTTTTGCAAAGAAAAAGTAGTTCTTCATGCAGCAATAGGATCAATTAGGTTATAACCATTCAGAAAGCTCTCTGGGTGTTTCTAAACCACGCTACGGAAAATCCCTTTTGTTCATTGTTCTACAGGCACTCACATAGTATATTGTGTCAACATTAGTCATCTGCACAACTGGTTGTTCTTCCGTGCAATTATGTTTTGAGAATTAAAAGCAGACCTATCAAATACTTAGCAAATATGTACTGTATAAATGCATGCCTGGCAGTGCACAAAATACTTTGAAAATATATATATTTTTTTTTTTAATGAAAACTATCTCTTATTAAAAATCCATGCTTGAGCTCCAGTCAGAAGACTGTGCCTTAACCAGTAATTGTAAATATTCCTTCTCAGATATATTCAAGATGATCTATGTTCAGTTTATCACCACCATAATTTTAATGCAATACAGACCACCAAAAGCCACAATTAACATTTATGGGGTTTGTATTGAATGTAGCGTTCTTTCCAGTGTACTTTGCTTGGGTTCAATGTTACCTTCTGGTTGTATCTTCGACTGTACCACTGATGTTACTGTATTGTCTTATCAAAAAAAAAAAAATTAAATATACTATAGTTAATTGAAAAACAGTAAAGCTGGCTGTACACTTTTGTTCATCCTCCGTTGAGCCTACTGAAATAATTTTAGCGGATTCCTTCATCCACATTAAACAACATGGATAGCTGAATTTCCCATGCCGGCTATTATGTTCTGACAGTTGGCTTCAGCAGCTTTCGGAACACCCAAAATTTACCTGCATCTGATTTTATTGGGAATAATTTTTCACCAGGCTCCTTCAACAAAAGTGGTTTGTGCAGTTGACTTTTGTCAAGCTAGGTGGTGCCAGCATAATTTGGCCAGAACTCAAGCCTATCCTGACCTGTTCACAGTCATGGGAGGACATACCATTTGTACAGGCTGTATAGCTATGTAGGACCCTATGGGCTTTGGAGGCCAATTTACACTACAGGCGAGTCAGGCAGGTGCATGGTATCCCTCCTACGGTCACTTAGACCTAATTATTGCTAAATTCTAGATCAGGTGAGCTGGTAGAGGCTGCTTCATGATACCCCAACCATTCCCAGAGTTTTTAAATGTGGGCACGTCCTTCACTCAATGCCCGACTGGCACAGAGACATACAGAATGCTTTGACCATTTCCTTTTGATGAACATAAAAAAGGTACAGCGCAAAAAAAAAAAAAAAGAGAATTCAAGATGAAAAGTTCATAATAAGAGTCCAGGTAATGCAATTCCAAACGGTGAACAAGAAACCTTGTGAGGAATCCTCCACCAGGGGGTGTGCATTTCTTTTTGACTGAAAGCAAGCTTTCCTGACAGGCTCCATGGCAGCATACGTGTGGGTTGACCCCACCTCCATAACTACCCAATAGGACCCCTCCATATAAATTTCAGCTGTGGGCTCTCAGCCGTGTTCCTTTTTTGTCCTCCTCCGTAGGACTTAGTTTGGTTCTCCTACCTGAAGACGATGTCCTGCGATCGTATCGGCCGACCGATGTGATGTCTCATCCCTCCAATAAGCCTTGACTGTTAGCAGGGTATGGAGTGTATTGCAGAGTAAGCGCTGAAGAGCTGGAGTCATTTGGAATGAAAAGCGCGCACAGGCCGATCGCCTAGCAGTATGCAGGTGGCCATTATCTGCCAAAAAGCCCGGTGTGTGTATGGTCGTTCCGGCCCAGTCGATCGTAGGTGGTGGTGAGCATGTATCGCCTTCATGGCAGCAGTGTGTATATTTGTTGTTGTTTGTTTTTTTCTCTCTATGTGCCTTTTGTTAAATTGCCTGTGCAGCGGCTGGTTCCCTGTGCGTTCCAGCCACCGCTCCCTCTACTTCCGGGTTCCGTCTGCGTTCTGCGCAGGCGCATTCCCGGAACGAAAGCGAGGCCTGGTTCGCGCATGAGGACCGCAGGCCTGGCGCGGCCGTGACGTCACGCGCCGCCAAATTTAAAAGCCTGGGGAGGCTTGCAGAGCTCGGGAATGATCGTGGGCATAGCTGCGACTTCCCTGAGCACCTGCAGAGCCTTCCCCAGGTAAGTGCAGTACAGATGGGTCTATGCTTGCCGTTTCTGCTTTCTGGTATATCTGATGTACTCTGTGTTCACCTGCAGTGATTCCCAGCATCAGCCATGGACTCTTCACTGCCTCCTGGTGGCCAGTCCTCTCGCAGCAGGTAGGATTTGAAAGTATTTTTCTTTACTTGCCTGCTGGGGGGAAGAGAGCGGAGTGTAGGGCATTATTCTGACTTTGTGCCTTTCTCTTTCTCTATTCCTGTATCCCTTCTTTCCTTAGCCCTTCTAGGTCTGACCAAAGACAAAGTAGTTCCCGCAGAAGGAGCGGGTCGTCTAAATCACACCCCCGACATTCCTCCTCTGGCTCTAGACACCATGGTTCATCCTCCAAGTCTAAAGACCACAGTAGAGGCTCTCCTCACCCCCCCTCATCTCATAGTAGGGGACCGGAGAAAATATGTTGGGGATGCAGGGCCCCAGTTCCTGCCAGCAAGTCTCTCTGTGACCGCTGTTTCTCTAAAGCAGCTAATGAGAGGGAGGGTGCAGACCAACACCTGGAAACGCTAATCAAGCGAGTCGTGAAAGAATCGCTGCAGGAAAGAGACGCTGCAAAGCCTCGTGATTCCCCTCCAGATCCACCGATTCCCCTGTCAGGAGAGGGTCCAGTCCAGGAGACATGGGAGTCTTCTCAACCTAGTCACCAGTCAGCTCCCCCTTCAGATAGTGGGTCAGAAGCAGATGATCCTGGGATGGGCTTTGAATATGCCCTGGTTCCTTCTCTGGTGAAAGCCGTTAAAGACGCTTTGAATTGGGAAGAACCAGTTATTTCTCCTGCTAAACAGAGAAAGTTTTTCAAACAACTCAGCAAGGAGCGTCATTATTTTCCTTTCCTCACGGAAGTAGGAGCCATAATATTTGAAGAATGGGGCAAGATGGATAGAAAAAGCTCTATGCAGTCTAAAGTCTCAAAACTATACCCTTTCAAGGAAGAAGAGGTTAAACACCTTGAGTCAGCTCCTTTGGTAGATGCTGCATTAATGAGGCTTGTGAGGTATGTGACTCTGCCTCTTGAAGATACAGTCTCATTTAGAGATCCACTGGAGAGACGGATCGATGCCGACCTAAAAAGGATTTATCTGACAGCAGGCACAGTGTGCAAACCCGCTCTGGCCTTAGCAGCAGTCTCTAAAGCTTTAGAGGCATGGTCAGACAATGTGAATGATTCTCTTAGAGGTATCTCTGAAGAAGCGGCTAAGAGCTCCCCTATTCAGGAAATCAGGCTTGCCTCCGCCTTTCTGGGGAGGTCTCTATTGACATTATTCGCCTAGTGGCTCGGGTGATGTTGTCATCGGTCACCGCCCGTCGGGCCTTGTGGCTGCGACCCTGGTTGGCGGATCCAGCCTCTAAGCAGGCTTGGTGCCGTATTCCATTTGAAGGGTTCATCCCTCTTCAGCAACAAGCTTGATAGCGCCATTACCCGGGCTACGGGTGGTAAATCGGGATTCCTCCCTCAAGACAGGCGTTTACAGAACCAAAAACGCACCTTTTCAAGATCGCAGAACACCGACCGTGCAAGGGAAGCACGTAGTTATAGGCCTGGTCGGGAATTTTCTAGATCCTGGAAATCCAGGCAGTCCTCTTTTAGAAAGACCACAAAAGGGGCTTCTACTAGTAACCAGGACTCCACTAAGTACTTTTGAAATTGGGCCCGCTCAAACATGTCAGGTGGGGGCTCGTCTGCTCCACTTCAGACATGTTTGGGCGGCCTCAATTCGGGATTTCTGGACGGTCAAAACAGTGTCCTCAGGCCACGCCTGGGTCTTCAACAGCACTCCCAGACTAAGATTCATACCAACAAATCTTCCAAGTTCAGGGGAGAAGAGACAAGTTCTTTTAGCTTACATAAGCTCTTTATTAGCTCATAACGCAGCCATTCCTGTTCCAGATGGCGAACGAGGAGAAGGCATGTATTCCACTCTGTTTCTGGTGCAGAAGAAGAACGGCACATGGAGGCCTGTTATAGACCTGACTCATCTCAACCGGTTTATCCGAAAGGAAAAATTCAAGATGGAGTCACTATTAACGATTCAACAATCGGTTCATCTAGGAGACTGGTTGGTGTCAACAGACTTGAAAGACGCCTACTTTCATGTCCCAGTGGCAGCAGACTTCCAAAAGTTCCTTCGCTTTGCTGTAGGCGATCAACACTTACAGTTTACCTGCCTTCCAGTTGGTCTCACGACATCACCTCGGGTGTTTTCCAAGGTTCTGCTGGCTGTTGTTGCTCTGCTCCGAGTCAAAGGAGTTCATCTTCACCACTATCTAGAGGACCTCCTCCTTCTAGCCCAGGACAGGGGTCAGCTTCTAGAGCACAGGAGTCTAGTAATTGCCACTCTCCAAGAGTTTGGGTGGCTTCTGAAGTTGGAGAAAAGTCACCTGATTCCATCTCAGTCTCTCATATTTCTAGGTGCCCATTTCAACACACTAGAAGGCACCATCTCGCTACCCGAGGAGAAGATTGTGGTGATCCGGGACAGGATCCGTTCAACACTTGCTTCATCTCACCTATCCGCTCTTCAATGTCTAAAGGTGATTGGCACCATGGCAGCCACCATTCCCATGGTGAAGTGGGCTCAATGGCACACTCGCCCATTCCAGAAAGGGTTTCTCCAACAGTGGGATTCTCCCAGCAAGAATCAGCGCATCCTCCTCACTCCATCCATGAGAGAGTCTCTCCTTTGGTGGCTCCAAGGGAAGAATCTCCGCAATTCCCATTCGATTCTCCCCATCACATGGGTCACAGTGACCTCAGATGCCAGCAATCGGGGCTGGGGTGCTCATTGCCTGTCAGAGGTGGCTCAGGGCAGATGGAACTCGCCATCTCAGAAGACTGTATCCAACATTCTGGAACTTCGAGCGGTCTTTCAGGCGCTCAGATCCTTCTACCATCTGATAAAAAACTCCTCAGTGATGCTCCGGTTGGACAATACAACCGCTGTGGCCTATATAAGGAAACAAGGTGGGACTCGCAGCTGGTCCCTCCTACGGGAGGTGGAGCCAATCATGAACTGGGCTCAGAAGAATCTGTCCAACCTTTCGGCAATCTACATTCCGGGGGTCCAGAATATTCAGGCGGACTATCTTTCCCGTGTTCAAATGGACAACAACGAGTGGTCCCTGCACAAAGAGGTGTTCAAGTGGCTCCTGACACTGGGAGTGTCTCCAGAAGTGGATCTGTTTGCATCCCCATGCAATTACAAACTCACCAAGTATTACTCGAGGTTCCGGGATCCCCAAGCATATGGGATAGATGCCCTCACGGATCGGTGGAGGTTCAACAAGGCGTATGCCTTCCCTCCGTTACCTGTGATACTCCAGTTTCTCTGCAGGCTCAGAACAGAGGAAGTGGAAGTCATGGCAGTAATACCGTTTTGGCCCAACAGGCCATGGTTTCCCCTCTTAACTCTCCTCAGTTATCGGGAGTCAATCCCTCTGCCTCTCAGGGCAGATCTTCTGTCCCAAGGCTCTATCCTGCATCCATGCCCTGCTCATCTACATCTCAGGGTTTGGTTTTTGAGAGGGGAAGGCTTGAAGCCTTAGGTTGTCCAGAAGAAGCCATCCCGACGCTTCTGAATGCCAGACGGAAGAGCACTAATAGAGTTTATGAACGTATCTGGTCCAAGTTCTCAGAGCACATGGCCTCTAGACCTAATCCTTGTGGTTCTCCAAAAGTCCAGGATATCCTCAGCTTTCTGCAAACAGGGTTGGATTTGCCTCTAGCAGTAAGTTCCCTTCGTGTGCAAATATCAGCCATCTCGGCGTTTACAGGAATTTCATAGGCTAACCACGCCCTGGTTCGCCAATTCTTCAAGGGTGCTATCAGGCTAAGACCTCAAAGGAAACCAAGATTCCCTAAATGAGATCTTCCCCTTGTTCTAGATTTTCTTTCCACGCTTGGAACAGATCAAGACCTCACACTCAAGACAGTCTTCCTGGTGGCAGTAACTTCAGCCAAAAGAGTGTCTGAAATCAGGAACTTAGGTTCCAAAGAGCCTTTCCTGACCTTTTTCCCGGATAGAGCAGTATTAATTCCCATGTTGGGCTCAAACCCTAAAGTGACATCGATTTTTCATGAAAATCAGGAAATTGTGTTGCCTACCTTTAGCACAACAGAAGGTCAAGATGTCCATCCCCTTGATGTGGGACATACTTTGAGTCAATACTTGGAAGCTACGGAATCGTTTAGACAGACGGATTTTCTTTTCATTCTTCTACAGGGAAAAAATAGAGGGAAACGGGACTCAATCAGATCTATCTCTGCTTGGATAGTACAGACCATTCAAAGGGATTATAAAGCGAAGGGCTTGGCTCCTCCAGAGGCAGTGACTGCACACTCAACTCGGAGTATTTCAACCTCCTGGGCGGCTTCTCTTCATGTCGCACCCGAAGTTATATGTAGAGCGGCTTCTTGGTCATCTATCAATACGTTTGTTTCCCACTATTGCGTTGAACCAGCCACTTTGTCATCCATTAATTTTGGTTTGAAAGTGCTGTCAGTGGACAGTGTTAAATAAATTTATTTTCTTGCTCAGCATTGTGCCCACCCGGGTGTGTTTGGCGAGTTATTTCCCACACGTATGCTGCCATGGAGCCTGTCAGGAAAACGGAAAATTTATATCAAATACTTTCCGTAATTTTCCTTTCCTGATAGGCTCCATGGCAGGAGTCCCTCCCAATGCTTGGAGTAGGCTAGTTACGAAACACGGCTGAGAGCCCACAGCTGAAATTTATAGGGAGGGGACCTATTGGGTAGTTATGGAGGCGGGGGTCAACCCACACGTATGCTGCCATGGAGCCTATCAGGAAAAATTACGGTAAGTATTTGATATAAATTTTCCGTTATATCTCTCTCTCTCTCTCTACACACACTGAATAAGTGTTTGCAATAGTAGTTTGCAATAATTGAATGTGGCTTTGCATAGTGGCATCTTGCTGACTATGTCTGTCACTGCGTACAATGTACTGTAAGCAAAACATGGTTATGCAAACTGTACACATGGAAATCTTCAGACTAGTTGTACCATTTATAACTCAAATAATTAAGTGTACTTACAACCAACAGTGTCAGTGATTTCTGAGTTCCAGTGGTGATAGGTTTGATCAATTAATTTTAGCTGTATTTCTAACTAAAAGCTAGTTGAAAATGATTGAAAGTGGTTGTAATTGCTTAAAAATGATCTTGGATTAGGGCAGATATTAGATTGCACAACTGTCATTTCTCAAAGTAGCTATAAAATCGGAAACCCCTTCCGTTCTACCCCCTTTTCCTCTATCATTTTATTTTCCGAAAATGGAGAACAAAATATCTGCTGGCAGTAATGGGACAGCAGGTCATAAAGAAGGAAAAAAACTCCTTAGACCCCAAACTCAGCCTGAACAAAGGTCAAGGATGAGGCCTTCTATTATCAATGATCAAATGGCAGAGCCTTTATTTGCCAATTGAAGTTTTGAAATTTGACAAACAAATGTTAGGTGGCAGGGCTTAATAGTAGGAGAGCTCAAAGCAGTGGCAGCTGGTGCTCAAAATTTTTGGGGGGCGCAAACAAACTGAAAAATACTGAACCCCCCAATCAATTGCAGCGTCACAGTGCCCAAACGAAGCCACTTGTGCCCACTGACCCCCCTCGCGGCTCTGACATCCCCCACGCTCGCGGCTGACAGCAACCCCCCGGGGGTGGTCTGGCACTTACCGACAGTCCTGAGTCCACCAGAGCAGCCGTGGCGGCAGGAATGTCTGTCCTTCTGTCTCCTCTGTGCCACCTCTTCCTAAGCGCCAGGCATCCAACAGGATGCCCTGGCGCTTTGGCCAATCGGAAAACAGGTCTGATGACCTGCCTTCCTGATTAGCGGGAGAGGAGCGTTAGTGTGAAAATAGCGAAAATTTATTCGCTATCTGGGCTCTCTGCACCCAGAGCCCACCCTATTTTCAAGCCTATTAGAGCCTCTGGCTCTAATCAGGTGCTTCAAAAATTACCACCCCCTGCCGCCCCCACCATAGGAATCCATGCGTCTGGCGTCCTGAAAGGGGCCAGGCGCATGGTTGGGGGGGGGGGGCGGCGCCCGTGCGACCACAATGCACGGGCCGCCCCTGGCTTAACACCAGCCCAACTTTTCATCAAGAAAATTTCAAATTTCCATCAGGTTTTTATTTCCATGTGTGACCCCATTTAGGGTAATGCTCTTTTTGTCCTTGAGATGCCTGTACAAGAAAGCAGTGATGTGTGCGTCCTCGGAACATGGTCATGGTATTAGGCTTTAATCAACTTGAGCTTACATTTTGGATTATCTTGGTCATGGTACAAATTTCTCAATTGACAAAAGTTTTGTAAGAGTTTGATGACCGCACCTAGTATGGGTTATGTTAAAATGTTGAAAGCCTGTCTCAGGAATAGAGGAACAATGACACATATTTAGTACGAATGTCATGTGGTGAAGGAATTCTGGTATAAAATATTTGAAATATACAAACTGGTGTCTGGAAATGAGATGCAACCAAGCGTTAAGGTCTCGATACCATCTATAATACATGGATCAATAAAATCTATAAAGACGGATATTCTTCACATATGATAAATGCAGCAAGGACAATAATAGCTCGAAAATGGAGAAAAATAACTAGTCCAACAATAGTGGAATGGATATGTGAAATGAATGAAACACAACATATGGAGGAGCAGATTAGGAGAGAAGGGACTGAAAAGAACCAAAAGCCCATAATTTAGCACCAATGGGAAAAGTTTCGGACTTCGATAAAAATGACAATTTCTATGAAAGGGAACAGAACACCCCGTACAGATGGGGGGGATCCCTTCTCTCCCCCCCCCCCCCCCCCTTTTTGTGATATGTATGAGCACTTGTACAGAGTGTATGTTTGGGAAAGTAAGATAGTGATGAATGGTAGGAATGGATATATGAACACCTGTATAGAGAGTGTATGTTTGGAAAAGTAAGATAGTGATGAATGGTAGGGATGAATGGAACATGGACATTGTAAAGAAATATAAGTCGGATGGATAAGTACAGAACTGGATACTAGAAATTATTGCGGAATGTTCATATCCTATGGCAAGGATGCAATATAATAATATAAATATTCAATTCTGTGATGAAAGTATAAATTTATATGCATTTGTATAATTGTTTTAAAATAAAAGAAGATTAAAAACAAAATGTTGAAAGCCACATTTCCATGAGTCAAGGGTATGGCATTGTTGTTCAGAGTAGCCCGTCTTGTATACAAAGATAAGGTATAAGATGTTAATTTGGCCAAGTGCTCAGAAATGGATGAGGCTTGTTACAGTTAAAAAAAAAAAAAAAAAGGGAGGATTTGTGAGTTAATTGAATGCATCAGTTTTAGGCAAGAATATTTTTTTTGGTGTATCCCAAACCTGGAAAAAATGTACACAAACACTACTTAGGTGGGCTGCCACCAAATTTGCTGCCTGATTGGAAGAGGATTGCAATAAAATAATGACTAAGGAGACTGGACAAAAATTACCATTAAACTGCATAAACAAGGAGTACACACCCCATAGACACAACAGGAGAACTGCATGTTCTGACTGCTATAGACCATATCCAAAGGGAATAGATTAGAGGCATTTGAAAGTGTTTGCCAATGCAACTGGTAACTGAATCTCCAGGGTATGCAAGCACATGGGTGTTGCCACTTGTCCTCAATGAAGGAAGGTCTGTATAATAACTTAAATAGTCAGTGTGACTTATAGAGCCCCTTCTACAAAAAAACAAAACAAAACACACAACTTTTTGCCAATTTTTAATTTATTTTATTTATTTCAGTTACTTTTATAGCGCTGTCAATTTAGCATCTCTTTACATATACATCAGTCCCTACCCTCAAGGAGCTTACTATCTAAGGTCCCGAACACACATTCATACATATACTAGGGCCAATGTAGACAGAATCTGATTAACCTACCATGTGGTAAACTTAGTTCCACATCAACACTAGTGTACACAAGTATCTCAAAGTCTGCCTGTGTACTTAGAAACCTTTAAGGCCCCTTAAGGCCCCATAGATTACTCAAATTTCCTGCTTAAACCGGCCATCATTTGAGTCATGGGTGTCTCTGCAAGAACCACCTGGCTAAACAAAAGGCGATTTAAAAACCGGTTCAGAAAGGTGGTAAATAGTCAGCTGAAAAGTGACTGCATCCTATTTTCCTACTTCTCTTGTGGGCTGAATGACCTACGCCCAACCTTTACTCACTATCAGAGTGGCTGATCGGACACTACAGCCAGTCCTGCTGTACCAGGCCCGGCCCCTTCAGCTTAACAGAGGGGCCCATCCAACTTTACAGTTAATTACTGCAAAATAGAATAAATTACACCCCCCGCTCCTATTTGCTTAGGAGGATATACAATTGCATTTTCCTGGGCTCCATCAGTTCAACAGAGGGGCCCACATGGTGTGAGCAGAGGAGGGATTTTCAGGGCGCATGTACGTTCAAATGCCCCCCACATGTTGCTGTGCTTCTCATTTAGTCCTGGCCAGCTACTGCAGATCACTGCCTTTCCTGGTGGAGATCTCTGTTCAGGTCCTATCCTCAGGTGGCGAGTGACTGATCTGAGGCGGCAGACGACTGACAGGGAGCAGCAGAGCAGGACCTGGACTGTGTGGCTGCATGCAGGGGTGAATATCTGCATAGAATCCTCTTACTGACTGTCCCATTATGATAATACACAGGCAGCACAGTCAGCAGAAGCTCTATGTGTCACCTGGCTGTTGGGTGCTGACTCTATAAACTTAACAAAGCCAGCACCCAACAGCCATGTGACCCCCCCCCCCCCCCCATGACAGCGCCATGATAAAGCACCTGCTGTATGTGTGTTATCACATCATGACCTGAGCGGGCGGATGACAGGTCTGTGTCTGCTCTGCTTATGCAGAGCGGACACAGACATAGCCCACTCTGCTCTATGGGCGGTCAGATGATAACAGACCAGCTGTCCATTTACACCCGCCCATCCAGGCGGAGGAGAACGGATCCCATTCATTTATTTTTTTTTAGCTGATCAGATTGGACATAGGCGGCTGTAAACAGACACAAAAGTTTGTTTACATCCGTCGCTCCATAGAAGTGAACGAAGGACCTGATAACAGGCTGGAGAAATATAAATATCACTTGAACACAAACCTGCACCTGCTCAGTAGCACCAGCAATTCCATGGAGTTTCGTCCACCTGTGCTTTAAGTGGATCGGGGAATCAAAGGATTTCTTTCTACCTCTCTTGTGAGCAGAATGACCTACATTTGAGCCATCTATGCCCAAACTTTAGTCTCACTATTAGGGCTGGGAGATTTTCTTAAAAAAAAAAAAATCTTCGATTCTCTTAAAATAAAACTCGATTCACGATTCGAATCAAGTTTTTTTTTTGTGGAAACCGTGCCGGTCCCGAGGCGCTGCGGGCATGAGCTTTTAGGCGAGGCCGCGGCTTCGGCCTAGTCCGCGGCGTCCGGCCTAGCGGACTAGGCCGAAGCCTCGCCTAAAAACTCATGCCCGCAGCGCCTCGGGACCGGCGCGGTGAAAAAAAAAAAAATCTAAAAAAAATCGATTTGCTTAAATTTTGAATCGATTTGACCTCTCAACTCGATTCAAGATTTAAATCGATTTTTTCCCCAGCCCTACTCACTATCAGGTTTACTGATAGGGCAGTACAGCCAGTCCTGCTGTACTGGGCCCGGCCCCTTCAGGTTAACAGGGGAAACACTTTTCCTTTAAACCCTTTGTTTCAAGGGAGGGTCAGGGCCAAGAGCAGAGTTGAAGGGGGCCCTTTCTTGTCAAAAGATTTTTATTAAGTTCATAGTAATAAGCTTAACATACATGTCTATGGATACATGTTAACATAAAGAATGAAGCTCAATATTTACAGAAGTAGGTAAGAATATAAAACACAAAATGAAGTATGTGGGCCCCATGATTTCTAACAGCGGCCCTACTCACTATGCAAAAACAGAATGTCTATTCATAATCCTGCAGGGTGAAATGGAGACAATGCAATCCTGCCTTGCATTAAGTCTCTCCCATTCTGTTTTTTGTGTAGACACTCAGCGTAGGAGAGGCTATAGAACATATATATAGTGGTTCTCAACTCCTGTCCTCAGGACCCACTAACAGACCAGATTTGCAAGATAACTGAAATACATTCCAGGTGATATCATTTGCTGCTCAATGATTGCAGTATTCTAGTCTGTATCTCCCCAAAGGTAATACTTAAAATCTGGCCTGTTAGTGGGTCCTGAAGACAGGAGTTGAGAACCACTGCTATACAACATATACTTGTGTGTACAAGCCCAAGCTCTTCCTATTGCTTTACCAAAGGAATAGTTGGGCCCAATGATTGTAGACTAAACTCTACTAAATCCTTTTATACTAGTCAAAGAAATCACAATACTATAATGTGCTCATCATTAACAAGCCAATCTAACAATAAAAACATAGCCAAACACAACTATTTACTAAAGAATTTGCAAATCATTCCTTAAAAAAAAAAAAAAAAATTATGACCAATTCATGTGAAAATCAACTGCAAATGATTGATTAGTCACAGTGAATTGGAATTGGCTTTTCACATCACTGGATAAATTAAGTGAAGATTCACAAAAATTGCAAGGGAAGATTCTCAACTGCTTTAGTAAATTCACCTGAGGACCTCAGCATAAAGATTATACCTGGCCTGACTTCCCCCTCACACCGGAAGATCACAAGTCATGACTTGTACTGTCTGCTACCATAAAATAACAGTGTCATTTCATTCCAGACAACAGAGTGTTTTAATATAACATTTTTATTTAAACATGTACTTGCCAAAAGGTGGCCACATTGAAGGAAGAAATTTTAGGATACTAAACTTTTCTGTCAAAATTCTGTCATGTTATTCATAAAAAAATGTCAGTGATGTTTAATATTTCGGGCAACTGTACCACTTTTTCAAATCTATATAATTCTTTGCAGTAAGGATATACCAAGTTTTCATTGGTATATCATGTCCCCGTTGGGGAGATTTCACATCACTTCCTGGTGACAAAACAGGAAGAAGTGAGATCTTCCTTTGGAGAGGTTTTTCCTTACTTCTTGTCTTCGTGACCACACAGGATGGAAGGTAAACTCTCCCTAAATGCTTCAGAAACAGCAGTAAACACCTGACAGGGTAGCAACTTTACCCATTCCATCCAAAACGAAAAAAAAAAAAATTGGATGGAGGAGCTCTTAAATTATTATTATTATTATACAGGATTTATATAGCGCCAACAGTTTACGTAACGCTTTACAACTTGAGGGTAGATAGTACAAATACAATACACATTAATACAGTAGGAATCAGAGGGCTCTGCTCCTTAGAGCTTATTCTTAAATCATCTAACATGCTGTAAACAGTAGAATAAAAGTTAAAATTGTTGTAAATCCTGACATATACCCAGTAAGGTGACTAGCCTCATGTGATTCATAGAGACTAAAGTGGTTGTAATCCCTGTTACACCACTTGTACCTACAGGTAATCCTATAATAAGGCTTACATGTAGGTACTGTAAATATCTCCTAAACCTGCAGTTTAGGAGATATTTACCATATACGCTTGTGCTGACATTAGCGCATGCGCATTGAAGAAACGCCTCGAAAGTGCTGTCTCTAAAGGGCCTGTGGCGTGACCAGCGGCTCCCTTGCGCATGCATGGGAGTGATGTCATCATGGCTCCGGCCAATCAAAGCGCCAGAGCCTGCGAACCCAGAAATAACTCTGTGAGATACGTCGCCAGTCACAGCGGTGTATGGGGATCGCTGCAACAGCTTAGATCTAAGGTAAGCATTTCATAATGAGCGAGTATGCAATGCATACTCGCTCATTATGCCTTTGTCTTGCAGGGTTTTTTTTTTTAAACATGGGTTTACAACCACCTTAAACAAATGTTCCAACATAAGCTGTACCCGTTTATCTGCAGCCCTCTCTTCTTTATATCCATTCAAAGTGTAGAATTTATACAGCTTATCTGAGCTTTCAGAAAGCAGAGAGCTGAAATCACACTCTGCAGAGTTCAGTGAGAGCTGATTGGAGGGAAAGGACACACCCCTCTTCACACTGCACACAGGAACAGAGCTGAGGCTGTAAATCAGAGCCTGTGTACTGGAGCTCCCTCACCTTTTTTATCTCTGGCGCCAGAAGTGACTCATGGAGAAAGCAGAGAGAAATGACAGTGCTCTGGATTGCGACAAGTACACACTAGAGAGGGATATGCTTTGTTTATATTTCATGTCTGAGGTCTACAACCACTTTAATGTATATAAAAGAGCTTTAGTCAAAGAAACAGGTTGTCAAACCATGCTTACTTTGATCTAATTATTTAGAATCATATCTTTGTTTCTGGTGAACACGTGCAGACTTATCTGGTACATTTGGCATTATTATGCCTTCCACCTGAATAGGAAGTTCTCACTTCTGGCATAGTTGGGATGCTCCAATTAGAATATGGCACTGCACAGGTAACAGCCCTCTATCTCTCCAGCAGAATAGATCATTGCACTAAAGTGCTGCTTCTGGGCTTATACAGAATAAAAAATTCTTCTCCCTATGAAGAGCGCATCTGTGGAAAGTCCTTTTCCTGCTGTCAGCAGCATCCTATCCTGAATGGCCCAGCCAGCCTGGACAGTGCTATGGGGGGGGCACATATCCCAGGGGAACACATTCCATAAGCCCACTGAAACGTGAAGTAAATTCAAACATCCAGGGGCCCATTCAGATGGGCGATTAGCTTCTCCACAGCAAGAATCTGCAGAGGAAAAACTTCAGCCCTATGGACACTGTGTGAGATCAGCCATGGTCAGATTTAAACAAATTGACTGCCAAGCGGCGCCATCCCTTTACATATTTACATAGTTACATAGTAGGTGAGGTTGAAAAAAAGACACAAGTCCAACCTATGTGTGTGATTATATGTCAGTCAGGGGCGGACTGACCATTGAGCCACTCGGGCACTGCCCGAGGGCCCTGGGCCACTAGGGGGCCCCATCAGGGTTGCCAGCCTCAGTAAAACCAGTGACAGTATGTATAAATCAGTGTTTTTTTTACATCTGTCTGTGTATACTGTGTGTACATGTATGTGTATACTGTGTGATTGTATACTGTGTGGCCCCATAATCTCTAATTGCCTGGGGGCCCCACAATCTCCTATTGCCCGGGGCCCCATGAGTTATCAGTCCGCCCCTGATGTCAGTATTACAGTATATCCCTGTATGTTGTGGTCATTCAGGTGCTTATCTAATAGTTTCTTGAAGCTATCGATGCTCCCTGCTGAGACCACCGCCTGTGGAAGGGAATTCCACATCCTTGCCACTCTTACAGTAAAGAACCCTCTACGTAGTTTAAGGTTAAACCTCTTTTCTTCTAGTTTTAATGAGTGGCCACGAGTCTTGTTAAACTCTCTTCTGCGAAAAAGTTTTATCCCTATTGTGGGGTCACCAGTATGGTATTTGTAAATTGAAATCATATCCCCTCTCAAGCGTCTCTTCTCCAGAGAGAATAAGTTCAGTGCTTGCAACCTTTCCTCATAACTAAGAATCTTCCAGACCCATTTTTAGTTTTGTTGCCCTTCTTTGTACTCGCTCCATTTCCAGTACATCCTTCCTGAGGACTGGTGCCCAGAACTGGACAGCATACTCCAGGTGAGGCCGGACCAGAGTCTTGTAGAGTGGGAGAATTATCGTTTTATCTCTGGAGTTGATCCCCCTTTTAATGCATGCCAATATTCCTTTAAAAAAGCCGTCTGCGCCCAGGCCTAGTCAAAGCCCCAAATTGCATGTACCCTCTTGGAGGAACAGTTCCATGCAATTACTGGCCGATCCTGAATGCAGATCTGGGTTAGTGGCTGTTATGTAAATCTGGAGCAAACATGCAAATCAGGAAAGGTGAAGTAAATCCAGAAATCCTTAAAGTGGTTGTAAAGCCTTAGTGCCAGTTCACACAGGGGCAACCCGACTTACAGCGCGACTTTGCAAGGCGGTTTGGAGGTGATTTCAGCAACTTACAACGCGACTTAAAGTCGCCTCCAGGACAGGCGACTTTGGCTGTGACCAATCACAGAATAATCAGCTCTGTGAGAGGGAGGGGGTTGCCTGGGTAAATCATTTTCTGTTTCCTGTAAAATCGCTTCAATATAGATTGAAATCCGACTTGGAGGGGACTTTTACTGAAATCTATGGGTACAAGTTGCCTTGAAGTAGTACAGGAACCTTTTCTGAAGTCAGATCAACTTCAGTAGTGTACATTAGGACGGCTCTCATTCACGTCTATGTCTTATGTCCAGTGACTTGAGGACTTACAAGTCGGATCCCAAGTCGCTGTAGTGTGAAACGGCACTTAAGGTTTTCACCTTAAAGTGATACTAAAGTTCATTTTTTCAAATGTAAAAATAACAAGAATCTTATACTTACCTGCAGTGTTTGTATCTGTGCAGTGGTTTTGCATAGAGCAGCCCTGATCATCCTCCTTCCCGGGTCCCTCGCTGGCGCTCCTGGCCACTCCCTCCTGCCGGATACCCCCACAGCAGGAAGCTTGCTATGGGGGCACCCAAGCCGAGGTGTCCATTCAGACACGGAGCCATGGTTCGGCCCTGTTCCCTCTCTCTCCTCATTGACTCATTGACTTTTATTGACAGTAGCGGAAGCCAATAGCACCCTGCTGCTGTCTCAACCAATGAGGGACAGTCCCGAGCAGCCGAGTCTCTCGTGCAACATCGCTGGATCAAGATGGGTTTAAATATTAGGGGGTGCTGGGGCGGCTGCTGCACACTGCCACATAGGTGACACTGATAGGTGGCACAGATGAGGCAGCCACGGCTTTCTGTGTGAGGGACTGATGTCCCTCTGACAGAAGCCGGCGATCTGCTTTTTTTTTTTCCCCCTCACGCTGACAGTGATTACCGATCTTCTGTTTACATCACGTGATCAGCTGTCATTGGCTAAAAGCTGATCACGTGGTAAGAGGCCAGGATCGGCCCCTTACTCCGATCAGCCGAGTCTCAGACTCGGTGATCACAGAGCGCGCCGTGTGCAACCTGCAGACAGCTCATGCACAGGAGGACGTCTATGGACGCCCTCCCGGCAATTAGGGCCCGCGCTGTAGCCATCTTTTGGCTATAGCGCGGGTGGCAAGTAGTTAAGCCTAGTACACGATCAGAATATGGTACAAAAAAAATTTTAAAATACCGCTTTCTAAGTGATTGTATGTTAATCTGATCATTAGTACACAGCTTTAGTCCAAAATTTGCTGAAGGGACAAAAACAAAAAATTTTTCACGTACGACACCAGACCGTATGATTATCGTTTAATCAGTCGTTTTCTTCCAAAAATACAATACAAATCCATTACATCACTTCCAAATTTTTAGACTTTAGTAACTTATTTGTCTTCGATATGAGACCAGCATGCAAAAAGAAAAAAAAAAAAAAAAAGACGGATGAGCATTCGTCTGATAATCTGATCAAGTGAACTAGGCTTAAGAGTCCATTCAGACTAGCGAATAGCTTCTTGAGTGCTTGTAACCTGAACAGACTAATAACTGCCACTGCCGTTTTGTATGTAACTACTCATCTGAGAGGTTACATGTCAGAGTTTTTAGCTGGCCTTGGACGCACACCATTTACAACTATGGGTCGGAGTTACTGGCCACATACGAACTGGCACAGCTGTTCATCAGTTAGCACGCATCCAAGGCACAGATTGTTGCTGCGTCACAAGGCAACATTTAACTGCCTGAGCAGTGCAGCATGTTTGCCAATCTAAATCAGTGGTTTGGAAGTCCTGTCCTCAGGACCCACTAAAGCAGGCCATACACGGTCGAATTTCGAACTAATTTCCTTTTCAAAATCAGAAAGTTCGGTTTTTTTTGTGATCCGATGACGCCACCATTGATTTTCGAAATTCGGCCGACCAAGCCTTCAATTTCACTGTATGTTGCTACAGAAAAGAATTTTCTTGGCCGGGAATCTTCTTTTCTCTCTCCGTAAATTTTCTTTTCTTATTACATTTCTCGCACGATTCTCCCATCATTGATTAGAAAATCGTTCGTTTTTCTAAAAATTTCCAACATGTCCGATTCCTCAAATTTGATTTCCGCACGAAAATCGGCCGTTGTTGCAGCCCACTAATGATGCAAAATTCATACGAAAATTCTTTCATACGATTTTCGAAAGAAAATTCTTACGAAATTCGAACCGTGTATGGCCGGCATAACAGGCCAGGTTTGCAAGATAACTGAAATACATCACAGGTGATATTATTTGCTGCTCAGTGATTGCAGTATTCTAGTCTGCATCTCCCCAAGGTAATACTTAAAATCTAGCCTGTTAGTGGGTCCTGAGGACAGGAGTTGAGAACCACTGATCTAAATGATTCCTTATCCGTATGCTGGTTCTGGTTTGTGATTCAAAATATATGATAGTAGAACAGTCGGTAACTAGCATCAGCAGTTAAAAGCCCCCCTCTCCCCCCAAGGACGCATCTTTCTGCAAAAAGATCCTTTTTCAGATATGTGCAAGTATTATCAGTTTTTGTGTTTTAGGTTTTTGGGCCCTTTAAGAAAAAAAAAGTCAAAATGCCTGTTTAAAAATAGTTCAGGCATCACATTTTAAGGAAACGCAGCCAAACACGCTGTTGGTGGAAAATGTTAGTTAAAAGAAGTTCTGTAACTTTCTAAGTTCTGCAAAGATAGCGACATTGTGAATACTCACAGTTAGATGGGAGCGCAGGCAGCTGAAACCAGACTTGGGCAAAGCAGAAATGTGGCAGCAGCACGGATATAAAAGCTGCTTTTGACTGCAGGCACTGGATTGCACACGCCTAGTTTTGCCCCACCTATTAAAACCTGACCAACAACCCAGCCTACTGAAAAAAAAAAAAACTGTTGCTAATACTAAAAACGATTCCTTTCACATTCTTTTCAGGGGAGGATTCTCGGATACAGAAAATTGGAAATGTTATTGCCAGAAGATGTCAAATGAAAGACTTGCATATTAGCACATTCCCAGTTATGCATGTGAAACGGATTCAAGAACCAGTTCCCAAAATCCTCTAATACAAGGTTTCAAAAAGCAGCCCTCGAGGAATGCTAGCAGCCGCAGGTCATGTTTTCTAGATTTCTTTAGGCTACATTCACACTAGTCTCCTGTGTTTGGTTTATATAAAAACGCAGGGGAAATTATCTTTGAAGTAGAAATAAACGTTATGCTTCCCGCGTTCTCCTGTGTTTCAATGTGCTTGCGTTTACACACATTCAAAAACGCATTTTCAACATTTGTTTCTGTTTTATGCATTTTATTATGCAAGGAAAGCTATTCTAATAAAATGGCAGATGACAGACCCCCCCTACAGTATCCCAATGGTACAGTTTAATTAACAATGTCCTCCCCCTGTACAAGCTCACCTACCTGGGCCACAATTGCCCTAAAAAGTTGCATAAAATCTGGAATTCTTGGATTAAGGCTAGTAACCTCACAATTTGTTTCACCCCCCCACCTATCCCCTCTCTTCCCCTTCTATTTCCTTTGCCCCCCACCTCCATCTCACTTTATTATCCTTACTTCCCTAATTGCCTTAAGTCTCTACTAATATAAATAGAATGCTAGGCTTAATGGGTTAGTTCCTGGTGTAGGCTTATGGGATATCCTCTGATATCTTAAACAATGGAAAAACACATATACGAGAGCGCCCAGGCTGCACAACCCAAATGTATACAGAAAAGACAAGACAAGGATTCCCCAAGGGGGTTTTTTAGGCAGCAATACATTGAATGTTATTATAATAATAAAGTAAGTCAAATTCATAACGTATATAAATGTGTAACAAGTTTATTTAAAAGTACAAAATACAGACTCTGGTTGACATGTACCAAAAATCGACATATAACATCATCCATGGTTAAAAAACGTGTCATCAATAATGTCCATATGAATACCCCAATGCATTTCGACCCATTGGTCTTCTTCAGGGGGGTTTTGTATTCTAGGAAAATATGTCACAGTTAGAGTTTAAACTTATAACCTTAGTCAATATGTAAAACATTTACACAGCATTTAGCATTGATAAATAACTGTATTACATTGTATCTATGGAGGTATATTTACCATTGAGTGGATGATATGGTGAAGATGCACCAACCAAACCAGATTGTTTAAAAGCATGAAGGCCTAGAGATCCCAGAGGCCGCACATATCCCTCCGTGCATCCCAGGCACATCCGCAATCCATTGGACTTGCAAGGGGTCACACATTTGGACAGGGGAAATGACGGGGGCAGAGCACCTGCCATTGTATATAGAAAAGACTTGGTTAGGAACCTTAGTAGTATTGTTCTCAAAATATCTAGTGCCGTAGGGCAATAGCTAATTAGCCCTCAATGGAGTGATTGCTTGTATATATGTATATTACTGTTAATCAAACCTATTACTCGGAAGTATGTATTTAATTGATAGTATAATAATTAAAGGATACAAATGATGAAAAATGTGCATGAATGACGCATGATGGGTGATAGAAGGATGTTAAGAATAATAAATCCAATTAGAGCATGGATGGAGAAAGTGAATGTGCTGATAGTGCCATGGTGATGATGATGGATGTGAAGTGATCGTGTGGGAATGCACTGTGAGAATTAGTGTAAAAAGAAAAAAACTAACTAAATCAAACCAAACTGTGATAAAAACTAAAAATGTGTATGGGTGCCAGTGAACAGATCAAGCCAATTGTTAGGAGTGTATGGGGTGAATGTAGAGGTTGGAATGGTGAACATGTGTATGAATAGTGATGGCTAGAGGTGGAAAGACAATTGTACTAAGTGAGTGTATCCAAAAAATAGTTGGTTAGTGATGGTATTATTAATGATGTTAGAATCGATATCAGCTATAGTGGGTAAACTAAACATAGCACTTACCTAGTGCTGGATGCTTCTCAGTATAGTGGCAGCTTTACAAGGATACAACTACAGAGCATCCAAGAACTGCCAATTATATAATCACAGGGGGCTAACCTACGACTTGCAGGTAAGGAACTCCTCCCCAACGTGCCAATCCTCACATGTCCATGGCGCCGATTGACGGCGTCTGTGTGGCCCCCTCGGCGTTCCGGAAGGCGGAAGCCCCGGCAGCCGCCGTCACCTCCGACGCAATTGCGTGACGTCACGACGCCACGCGCGTGCGCAAAGGAACCCGCACGCACGCGACGTCACTGATGGTCCGGAGGTGATCGCGGGACGCCGCCGGCACGGGGGGAGCTCCCCACGACTGCCCTTAGGCAAAAGTCTTGTCGTGGAGACCATAAGGGGGAGAATCGCAAAAGCATAATGCGTCTCCCCCCCCCCCCCGTGCCGGGAAGTCAAATGGAGATGGGAATGCCACCCCGGGATACACAGCGGACACAGCAGTCCATGGGCAGTGAGCCTTACATGCCAAAACAAAGTGGTGTGGCCACATAAATGTTGTAGTTCATAAATTTGAAAGTAGTAATGTATATCTAATATGTCAAGATGTTAAAAAATACATTAAAAAGGCCAGGAACATATACAAAAAACCAACAAACCAAAAAGGTCAGAAGATGGGGAGGGAAAAAAGTGTTTTCCTTCATCTCAGGAGCAATGTTCTCCCATGCCTACATGGTAGATATGTTCTACACCAGGCAACATTCTCAAACCATTGGAACAAGGAGCCAATTGGAGCGAGGATGGGGAGGGGGAAAAGTGATTGTTTACCCCCATCCCAGGAGTGATATTCTCCTATGCCAATAATTGGTGAGTGCAATCGTACTGGGCAACATCTTCAAACCGTTGGGATATGTCCTGGCTCGTATGGGGTCTCTCATGTGCTAGAAGGGGAAACGGGTGTTTAACCACCCAAATAGAAGAAAAACAATGGAAAAACACATATACGAGAGCGCCCAGGCTGCACAACCCAAATGTATACAGAAAAGACAAGACAAGGATTCCCCAAGGGGGTTTTTTAGGCAGCAATACATTGAATGTTATTATAATAATAAAGTAAGTCAAATTCATAACGTATATAAATGTGTAACAAGTTTATTTAAAAGTACAAAATACAGACTCTGGTTGACATGTACCAAAAATCGACATATAACATCATCCATGGTTAAAAAACGTGTCATCAATAATGTCCATATGAATACCCCAATGCATTTCGACCCATTGGTCTTCTTCAGGGGGGTTTTGTATTCTAGGAAAATATGTCACAGTTAGAGTTTAAACTTATAACCTTAGTCAATATGTAAAACATTTACACAGCATTTAGCATTGATAAATAACTGTATTACATTGTATCTATGGAGGTATATTTACCATTGAGTGGATGATATGGTGAAGATGCACCAACCAAACCAGATTGTTTAAAAGCATGAAGGCCTAGAGATCCCAGAGGCCGCACATATCCCTCCGTGCATCCCAGGCACATCCGCAATCCATTGGACTTGCAAGGGGTCACACATTTGGACAGGGGAAATGACGGGGGCAGAGCACCTGCCATTGTATATAGAAAAGACTTGGTTAGGAACCTTAGTAGTATTGTTCTCAAAATATCTAGTGCCGTAGGGCAATAGCTAATTAGCCCTCAATGGAGTGATTGCTTGTATATATGTATATTACTGTTAATCAAACCTATTACTCGGAAGTATGTATTTAATTGATAGTATAATAATTAAAGGATACAAATGATGAAAAATGTGCATGAATGACGCATGATGGGTGATAGAAGGATGTTAAGAATAATAAATCCAATTAGAGCATGGATGGAGAAAGTGAATGTGCTGATAGTGCCATGGTGATGATGATGGATGTGAAGTGATCGTGTGGGAATGCACTGTGAGAATTGGTGTAAAAAGAAAAAAACTAACTAAATCAAACCAAACTGTGATAAAAACTAAAAATGTGTATGGGTGCCAGTGAACAGATCAAGCCAATTGTTAGGAGTGTATGGGGTGAATGTAGAGGTTGGAATGGTGAACATGTGTATGAATAGTGATGGCTAGAGGTGAAAAGACAATTGTACTAAGTGAGTGTATCCAAAAAATAGTTAGTTAGTGATGGTATTATTAATGATGTTAGAATCGATATCAGCTATAGTGGGTAAACTAAACATAGCACTTACCTAGTGCTGGATGCTTCTCAGTATAGTGGCAGCTTTACAAGGATACAACTACAGAGCATCCAAGAACTGCCAATTATATAATCACAGGGGGCTAACCTACGACTTGCAGGTGAGGAACTCCTCCCCAACGTGCCAATCCTCACATGTCCATGGCGCCGATTGACGGCGTCTGTGTGGCCCCCTCGGCGTTCCGGAAGGCGGAAGCCCCGGCAGCCGCCGTCACCTCCGACGCAATTGCGTGACGTCACGACGCCACGCGCGTGCGCAAAGGAACCCGCACGCACGCGACGTCACTGATGGTCCGGAGGTGATCGCGGGACGCCGCCGGCACGGGGGGAGCTCCCCACGACTGCCCTTAGGCAAAAGTCTTGTCGTGGAGACCATAAGGGGGAGAATCGCAAAAGCATAATGCGTCTCCCCCCCCCCCCCCCGTGCCGGGAAGTCAAATGGAGATGGGAATGTCACCCCGGGATACACAGCGGACACAGCAGTCCATGGGCAGTGAGCCTTACATGCCAAAACAAAGTGGTGTGGCCACATAAATGTTGTAGTTCATAAATTTGAAAGTAGTAATGTATATCTAATATGTCAAGATGTTAAAAAATACATTAAAAAGGCCAGGAACATATACAAAAAACCAACAAACCAAAAAGGTCAGAAGATGGGGAGGGAAAAAAGTGTTTTCCTTCATCTCAGGAGCAATGTTCTCCCATGCCTACATGGTAGATATGTTCTACACCAGGCAACATTCTCAAACCATTGGAACAAGGAGCCAATTGGAGCGAGGATGGGGAGGGGGAAAAGTGATTGTTTACCCCCATCCCAGGAGTGATATTCTCCTATGCCAATAATTGGTGAGTGCAATCGTACTGGGCAACATCTTCAAACCGTTGGGATATGTCCTGGCTCGTATGGGGTCTCTCATGTGCTAGAAGGGGAAACGGGTGTTTAACCACCCAAATAGAAGAAAAACAATGGAAAAACACATATACGAGAGCGCCCAGGCTGCACAACCCAAATGTATACAGAAAAGACAAGACAAGGATTCCCCAAGGGGGTTTTTTAGGCAGCAATACATTGAATGTTATTATAATAATAAAGTAAGTCAAATTCATAACGTATATAAATGTGTAACAAGTTTATTTAAAAGTACAAAATACAGACTCTGGTTGACATGTACCAAAAATCGACATATAACATCATCCATGGTTAAAAAACGTGTCATCAATAATGTCCATATGAATACCCCAATGCATTTCGACCCATTGGTCTTCTTCAGGGGGGTTTTGTATTCTAGGAAAATATGTCACAGTTAGAGTTTAAACTTATAACCTTAGTCAATATGTAAAACATTTACACAGCATTTAGCATTGATAAATAACTGTATTACATTGTATCTATGGAGGTATATTTACCATTGAGTGGATGATATGGTGAAGATGCACCAACCAAACCAGATTGTTTAAAAGCATGAAGGCCTAGAGATCCCAGAGGCCGCACATATCCCTCCGTGCATCCCAGGCACATCCGCAATCCATTGGACTTGCAAGGGGTCACACATTTGGACAGGGGAAATGACGGGGGCAGAGCACCTGCCATTGTATATAGAAAAGACTTGGTTAGGAACCTTAGTAGTATTGTTCTCAAAATATCTAGTGCCGTAGGGCAATAGCTAATTAGCCCTCAATGGAGTGATTGCTTGTATATATGTATATTACTGTTAATCAAACCTATTACTCGGAAGTATGTATTTAATTGATAGTATAATAATTAAAGGATACAAATGATGAAAAATGTGCATGAATGACGCATGATGGGTGATAGAAGGATGTTAAGAATAATAAATCCAATTAGAGCATGGATGGAGAAAGTGAATGTGCTGATAGTGCCATGGTGATGATGATGGATGTGAAGTGATCGTGTGGGAATGCACTGTGAGAATTAGTGTAAAAAGAAAAAAACTAACTAAATCAAACCAAACTGTGATAAAAACTAAAAATGTGTATGGGTGCCAGTGAACAGATCAAGCCAATTGTTAGGAGTGTATGGGGTGAATGTAGAGGTTGGAATGGTGAACATGTGTATGAATAGTGATGGCTAGAGGTGAAAAGACAATTGTACTAAGTGAGTGTATCCAAAAAATAGTTAGTTAGTGATGGTATTATTAATGATGTTAGAATCGATATCAGCTATAGTGGGTAAACTAAACATAGCACTTACCTAGTGCTGGATGCTTCTCAGTATAGTGGCAGCTTTACAAGGATACAACTACAGAGCATCCAAGAACTGCCAATTATATAATCACAGGGGGCTAACCTACGACTTGCAGGTGAGGAACTCCTCCCCAACGTGCCAATCCTCACATGTCCATGGCGCCGATTGACGGCGTCTGTGTGGCCCCCTCGGCGTTCCGGAAGGCGGAAGCCCCGGCAGCCGCCGTCACCTCCGACGCAATTGCGTGACGTATCCTTGTAAAGCTGCCACTATACTGAGAAGCATCCAGCACTAGGTAAGTGCTATGTTTAGTTTACCCACTATAGCTGATATCGATTCTAACATCATTAATAATACCATCACTAACTAACTATTTTTTGGATACACTCACTTAGTACAATTGTCTTTTCACCTCTAGCCATCACTATTCATACACATGTTCACCATTCCAACCTCTACATTCACCCCATACACTCCTAACAATTGGCTTGATCTGTTCACTGGCACCCATACACATTTTTAGTTTTTATCACAGTTTGGTTTGATTTAGTTAGTTTTTTTCTTTTTACACTAATTCTCACAGTGCATTCCCACACGATCACTTCACATCCATCATCATCACCATGGCACTATCAGCACATTCACTTTCTCCATCCATGCTCTAATTGGATTTATTATTCTTAACATCCTTCTATCACCCATCATGCGTCATTCATGCACATTTTTCATCATTTGTATCCTTTAATTATTATACTATCAATTAAATACATACTTCCGAGTAATAGGTTTGATTAACAGTAATATACATATATACAAGCAATCACTCCATTGAGGGCTAATTAGCTATTGCCCTACGGCACTAGATATTTTGAGAACAATACTACTAAGGTTCCTAACCAAGTCTTTTCTATATACAATGGCAGGTGCTCTGCCCCCGTCATTTCCCCTGTCCAAATGTGTGACCCCTTGCAAGTCCAATGGATTGCGGATGTGCCTGGGATGCACGGAGGGATATGTGCGGCCTCTGGGATCTCTAGGCCTTCATGCTTTTAAACAATCTGGTTTGGTTGGTGCATCTTCACCATATCATCCACTCAATGGTAAATATACCTCCATAGATACAATGTAATACAGTTATTTATCAATGCTAAATGCTGTGTAAATGTTTTACATATTGACTAAGGTTATAAGTTTAAACTCTAACTGTGACATATTTTCCTAGAATACAAAACCCCCCTGAAGAAGACCAATGGGTCGAAATGCATTGGGGTATTCATATGGACATTATTGATGACACGTTTTTTAACCATGGATGATGTTATATGTCGATTTTTGGTACATGTCAACCAGAGTCTGTATTTTGTACTTTTAAATAAACTTGTTACACATTTATATACGTTATGAATTTGACTTACTTTATTATTATAATAACATTCAATGTATTGCTGCCTAAAAAACCCCCTTGGGGAATCCTTGTCTTGTCTTTTCTGTATACATTTGGGTTGTGCAGCCTGGGCGCTCTCGTATATGTGTTTTTCCATTGTTTTTCTTCTATTTGGGTGGTTAAACACCCGTTTCCCCTTCTAGCACATGAGAGACCCCATACGAGCCAGGACATATCCCAACGGTTTGAAGATGTTGCCCAGTACGATTGCACTCACCAATTATTGGCATAGGAGAATATCACTCCTGGGATGGGGGTAAACAATCACTTTTCCCCCTCCCCATCCTCGCTCCAATTGGCTCCTTGTTCCAATGGTTTGAGAATGTTGCCTGGTGTAGAACATATCTACCATGTAGGCATGGGAGAACATTGCTCCTGAGATGAAGGAAAACACTTTTTTCCCTCCCCATCTTCTGACCTTTTTGGTTTGTTGGTTTTTTGTATATGTTCCTGGCCTTTTTAATGTATTTTTTAACATCTTGACATATTAGATATACATTACTACTTTCAAATTTATGAACTACAACATTTATGTGGCCACACCACTTTGTTTTGGCATGTAAGGCTCACTGCCCATGGACTGCTGTGTCCGCTGTGTATCCCGGGGTGGCATTCCCATCTCCATTTGACTTCCCGGCACGGGGGGGGGGGGGAGACGCATTATGCTTTTGCGATTCTCCCCCTTATGGTCTCCACGACAAGACTTTTGCCTAAGGGCAGTCGTGGGGAGCTCCCCC